>NC_056735.1:344403197-344498197 GCF_019279795.1 Protopterus annectens
CTTATGCTGCCGATGGATCGAGTAGGGTGGCAGGCTCAGCGATAGCTCTTCAGAGACAGTCCTGGATGCACCTTTGCTCCTTTGCAGAAGCCTTTAAATCTTCCTTCATCAATACCCCATTCGATGGATCCGCCTTGTTCGGACTCAAAGTTAAGGAGACACTTACTAGGTGTGAACAAGAAGGAAAGACTCTGTCTGCTGTTGGAGTCCGTTTTTCCACTTCATCTAGACCGTACCTCAAAGGGCAACGAAGTGGGAAAATGTGGTTCCGGAAACCCCAAGTAGCTTTCCAAAACACACCTACTGATACCCCCTCTAGGGGCAGAGGAGTGGGCAAAAATGGAAGACGCCGTCCAAATGGCAGAGGCGTTCTGCAAAACCAGGGCAACAGGGACAGGTCTCTGGGAAGCCCTATCAACGTTCCTGAAAGGAAGCCTGGCTGTCCTACTCTGGAGGCAGTCGGGGGTCGCTTGGCTTTATACCCAAATGCCTGGCTAAGCATTACAACGGATTCTTGGGTAAAAAGCATCATTGCCAGAGGTTACTACATTCCTTTTACAAACTCCCCCATGGGTACAAGGATCCCAGATGTTCCACCCAGTCTGAGAGAACTAGCAGCCATAGAAATCCAAAACCTGCTAGACAAAAGAGTCATCCAGCCAGTCCCGGTGGACCAAATAGGATCCGGAACTTACTCAAGGTTCTTTTTAGTTCCAAAGAAAACAGGGGACTGGAGGCCCATACTAGACCTCAGCAAACTCAACACCTTCGTCAAGAAGGAGACGTTCCGGATGGTCACACTGCAATCAATTCTCCCATTCTTAGCAACGGGCAATTGGATGTGCTCTATACATCTCAAGGATGCTTACTACCACATCAAAATGGACAGATCATCCAGAGATCACCTGCATTTCCAGCTGGGGGCCAGTCATTACCAATTCAGAGCCCTGCCCTTTGGTCTCACCACAGCTCCCAGGGTGTTCACCAAATGTATGGCAGTGGTCACGGCTCACCTGAGACGATTGGGATTCCGGGTGTTTCCATATCTGGACGACTGGCTCCTCACCGCCACCTCCAGGCATCAACTAATACAAGCAAGAGACTACACCATAAACCTTTGTTCCCAGTTGGGTATAACCCTAAACTTCGAAAAATCTGCGTTATCGCCCTCGCAGCATATTACATTTATAGGGGCAGAACTGGACACCGTCAATGCAAGGATCACGTTGCCCCAATCAAGAATTGTATCTCTAAAAAATCAATTATCCAGCCTGTTGGTCCGGAACAAAGCTCCTGCATCCCAAATATTGCAGCTTTTAGGCACAATGGCAGTCACACTGATAGCAGTTACGTTAGGTCGAATGCACATGCGAATACTCCAGTGTCTACTCTTCACACAATGGTGTTACCAACATCCGCCCATGTCACACGAGATCCGACTAACGAATCTTTGCAAGAAGGATCTCACTTGGTTGAACAGCGACCAAGTGATAATCGGACGTCCCTTTGTTCTTCCCCAACCCACAGCCACAGTGACCACGGATGCTTCCCTGATAGGGTGGGGGGAGGGCTATTTCAGGGAAAGACTGTCCAAGGCACTTGGTCAATCATGGAAACACATTTGCATATAAATGTCCTAGAGCTGAGAGCGGTGTTCCTAGCGTTGCAACACTTTCATGATTCTCTTCCTCTAGGTACAATTGCTATCCAGACAGACAACGTGTTGGTAGTCTGGTATATCAACAAGCAAGGGGGAACCAGATCATATCCCTTATGCTGGGAGGCCCTAAGAATTTGGCAGTGGGCTGTATCCACCAGACGCTTTCTGATAGCAACACACATCCCGGGGTCATCCAACGTGATAGCGGACAAACTAAGCAGAGCCATGCTGTTGCCTCATGAGTGGTCTCTCAAACAGAAGGTGGCAGAAAAGATCTTCCGCAGATGGGGCCAGCCTTGTTGCGACCTATTTGCATCTCCAATGAATGCCAAATGCACCAGCTACTTTGCCCTTTATCCCCCGCCGGGGAACAAACCGAGGGATGCACTCGTACACGATTGGCCTCCGGGCCTCTTGTATGCCTTTCTGCCAATACCCCTAATTCCCAAATTCATGCAGAAAGCCAAAAGTCTGGGAAGAACTGTGATCTTGATAGCCCCGTCTTGGCCTCGACAGATTTGGTTCCCCTTCTTGCGGAAGTATCAAGTGGAAGTACCATGGATCCTGGACCCAGTGCCGGATCTACTGACTCATTTGCCAGGAGTTCTTCATCCCTCTCTCACCTCCCTAAAACTGACAGCTTTGCTGCTCCATTTCCCACATTAGCCAGGTCTCAAGATTTTTCTTCTGCGGTCCAGCATATTATAGTTTCCTCTCATAAACTATCTACTAGGAAGCTATACAATAACAAATTGAAACGGTTTGTTCACTGGGCTTCTCAACTTGACATTGATCCTTATGTAGCACCTGTTCATATCATCTTAGAGTTCTTATCTACCTTGTTCCATAATGGCGCAGCAGCTGCCACCATTAGAGTCCAATTGGCAGCTATTTCCAGTTTCCATGTGGGGTTTAATGGGTCTAACATCATGTCACATAGACTGTGTAAAGCATTCTTAAAAGCAACCCACCATCTCAGACCACCTATCAGACATCCTGGAATTTGTATCTGGTTTCATCCCAATTCATGCTCGCCCCCTTCGAACCCGCTTCATCCTGTCACTTAAAGTTCCTGTCTTGGAAAACTATATTCCTGGTAGCCATTACGTCTGCATGTAGGGTCTCCGAACTTCAAGCCTTGTCCTCCAAACCCCCATATTTGATTTTTCACCCCGATAGAGTCTCCCTTAGGACTAATCCTACCTTTCTTCCCAAGGTCTGTTCAGAAGCCAACTTAAATCAGTCCATTGAGATTCCAACCTTCTTCAGGCACCATACCAACAGACTGGAATATATGTTACACAAACTTGATGTACACAGACAACTGAGGTTCTGTCTAGATAGAACGAAAGATTTCAGTCAATCGGATCAACATTTCGTCTCTTACGCAGAAAATAGGAAAGATTTTGCAGTATCAAAAATCACGTTGTCTAAGTGGCTGTCTGACTGCATCAAATCCATTTATGCCTCCACTAGTCAGCCATTAGAATCTAACGTCAAGGCCCACTCTACACAAGCTGTTTTTATGTCATTAGCTCATGCAGCTCGATTACCCTTAGATACCATCTGTGCAGCTGCCACGTGGTTAAAACCTCACACGTTTATCAGTCATTACAAAGTGGATAGGACCTCCAGGGACAGGGCTACCTTTGGTTCCACTGTGCTCAGGAATGTTCTCCCATGAGCCACCCAGGATCAGGGTGCTTGGGACGCTACCCATGTGTAAGAACAAAACGGCGAGATAGAACAACTTCACATAAAGAAGTTATGTCCTTAACATAACGTTCCATGTGAGTTGTTCATCTCGCCTTTTTGTTCTCACATTCCCACCCACCTTCCCCCTCCAGTCAAGCAGGATGGTTGCCTTGGTAGATTGGTCGAGTTGTCAGTCTGTATTGCATATTCTGTTTTTCCTATCTACAATCTTTTAGCTACCTTCATAGGTAGACAATATAGTTTCATTTCTTCCTGTAGGCTGTCTTGGTTGCAGCATACTAGATCTGGAGATTCACAGTAGAGCATCATGGGATATACACTAGGTCTCGAGCTTCTCTGAGAGTTTGAGCTTAAAAGCAGCCGATTCGGAGCCGAGGGATTGGCTCCGACCCATGTGTAAGAACAAAAAGGCAAGATGAACAACTCACATGGAACGTTATGGTAAGGGCGTAACTTCTTTTTTGTGACTCCCTTTTGGCCCAGACAGCATTGGGTTCCCTCTTTGTCTGCATTTAGCCAAGGGCATTCATCATAGGTTACCTCACAGGGTGGACCTACTCACACAAGACAAGAGGTATCTCATCTATACCCACTTGTCCACTCTTCAACTGACATCATGAGTGATAGGGTTTTGATCCCTTTTAGGCACCTTTTTTCTGAGAATGTGCTTAGGGTTCTGCAGGAGGCCAGGAAACCACTAGCAAGAAATCTTATTTGTCCAAATGGAAGAGATTTTCTGTTTGGTGTCTTGCTTGTAACCTGGATCCACTTTCTGTGGAAGTTCCTTTGGTTCTCTCTTATTTGTGTGAATTGCTCAATGCTGGGTTGGCATACTCTTCTTTTAAAGCCTGTCTGTCAGCTATGCTTGCTTGTCTGCATTTGACCCCCTCATTTGGCTTCTAGATTTCAGGTCAAACAATTTCTTAAAGACATCTTTCATGTTAGGCCTCCCAGGAAGCCTATTCCTCCTTCCTGGGACCTTAATTTTTGTCCTGGAAAAATTGACTCAGACTGCTTTTGGGCCTACAGCTTAATTTTTTTTCTTATTCAGACTCAGAGTTCAATTTCTGGTTCTCCCTGTTG
Organism: Protopterus annectens; assembly: GCF_019279795.1. Taxonomy (NCBI): domain Eukaryota; kingdom Metazoa; phylum Chordata; order Ceratodontiformes; family Protopteridae; genus Protopterus; species Protopterus annectens. The sequence goes on from NC_056735.1 coordinate 344,407,657, forward strand.
GAGGATGGTTCTTTTTCTCTGAGACTACTGCAAGAATGTACCAGTGGCACTGAAGTTTTTTAGTCCCTCAGAAAATATGAGTTGTTACAGAAGGATTTTCCAGAACCTACACCCCATTCCTCCTTGTCTTTCAGTTTTAAGGGGTGTGTGTTACTGTCTGAAATTTCCATGTTAGTCAGCCAGTTGCCCCTAAAAAGGCAGATAAGATATATAAAATTCCTTAGTCTTATATTTTTTACACTATTTCCAAGCGTGACCCAGTAGCTGTGGCCTTGGTTGATCCTACTGGCTGCTAAGTATTTAGTTAATTCCAGCCCTACTATTTCTGATAAGGATGAGAAAATTATTGATAGCTATGAGGAAAAAGTGTATAGTTCTGCAACCTTGGTTTTCAGAATTTTGAATTATCAAATTCATATGTTAGTCTGTTTTGACAAATTGTGAACAAATGAGGAATGTTTATTTGCAGTTTCTTCTTGTGAGGAAAAATCTGCTTTAAATAACTTAGTTTCTTCTTTTGTACAGGTCAGTACTCCGTGCTTGCAGTGTAAGTATGACTATGTTTATACTTCTTCCAGGGCTGCGGCCACTGGTACTGATTTAAGGAGTTTTGCATGGCTGCAGTCTCAAATCATTCCAGATCATGTTAAAAATGACATTTTACATTCCCCCTTGGATAGAAATTTAGTGTTTGCCTCTCTGCTGCAGAGGTGATCGAAAAGTGTGATGGAAGAGGCAAGCTTTCAGCTTTCTTTTTCAAACCGTGCAAGGGATTGTCTTTTTCCTCTTCCATTTTTGGCAGAAGACAGAATAAACAATCTCATCAGAATTCACATAAAGAGACATTTAAGAAGGAATGGGAGGGGAGTTCCTAAAAGAAGTCCCTAACTTTCCAAAACAAAGGACAGTCCAATGTGTATGAATGACTATTCAAGAGACCTTGTAACCTTCTCCCACCCTGGGCCCCTTTTTCTTCCAGAAAGTCTTAATCTTCAGTTTACTCTTTGGCAACAGATTGCTTCATACACATAGGTTTTGAGTTTCATTTATCAAGGTTACAGATGGCAACGGGAGAAATTCCTCTTTGCCAGGGGGTCATTCCTCATAATCAAGATCAGACTCTTTTTTTTGTTTCCACCTGTTCTTCATCACATGCTTTCTCAAGGACTTTATAGAACCAGTTCCTTCTTCTCAAGTAGGGAAATGCTTTTATTCAAGGATGTTTGTAGTATTAAAGAAAGAAAATACTTGGACGACCAGTTCTGGAACTTTCTTTCCTAAATCAGTTTGTTGTGATATTGCCCTAATTCAAAATAACTTCACTTCACAACCTTTTACCTTTTCTTCGTCTTAGAAGATGTGTTTCATCACAGTCCTATTCATCCAGACTTCAGACGTTTCTTAAGGTTTTGTGTGTATGGATCACTTTATCAGTTCTCTACCTTAACGTTTGGACTATCCATTGCACCAAGAGTGTTCACAAAGTGTCTAGTTCCAGCTATAGCTCAATGTAGGCTACAGAGTATCCACATTTTTTCATATTTAGGCAACTTGCTTATCTTTGCAGAGTCTTGTTCGAAGCGTCACAAATCTACCTCTTTGGTGAGAGATTTCTTACACAAGCTGGCATTCCAAGAGAACATTCAAAAGTCTTTCTTGACTCCCTCACACATGATTGTGTTTTTGTGATGTCAGTTAGACAACTCAGTTCAAAGAGCTTTTCTTTCACATGAAAAAAAATAGATCCTTATTTAGATCTCTTTCTGAGGTTTATCACACAGACTTTGGTCGCTGTGAGGGAATACCTAGGGATTTTGGTCAAATGACATTTGATTCTCATGATACCCCTGGCAAGAATCCATATGAGAAAGATACAGTGGTATTTGAAATCTCTTTGGTCTCAGCATCAAGGGTTCTTTTCAGATCCCAGTGCTGGGGTTTGTTAGAGGAGCAATCTTTTGGTGGGGACAACAGATATCCTTAAATCCAGGTCTCCCCATTCTCCCTACCTTCTCCAAAGCCCTCTGTCACCAGAGACACTTCAGACTTTGCTTGGGAAACGGTTTTAGGAGGGGTAAAAGTGCAGGTGTGTGGGACACTAAGGAGTTATACAAGCACATAAATATCTAGGAGATGCTTTCAATGATCAAGTAGCTCAATTCTCTGAACAATCTTTGGCCCCCCTTGATCACTTCAAAGTGGTTTCAGACAATACCACAGTCATGTGGTACATTAGCAAGCAAAGGGGAACTAGTATGTACTCAATTTGCAGACTAGCCATGTTAGCTTGGGCTATAGCTTCACAGCACAATTTCAGTCTACAGGCATCCTACATTCTGTCAGAGCAAAATTGTGCACCAGACAAGCTGAGAAGATCAAGGGCAGTCCCTCATGAGCAGAAACTAGACCATGTGGTCTTTGAACATTTGATCCACCTGTGGGGAGTTACTCAAGCAGACCTTTTTGCCTTCTGTTTGAATAATCAACTGACAAGGAATGTTCATGTATGCTTTTTCACCCATTCCATTAATATATGGGGTACTTCTGAAGATTCAGAAGGAATCCCTCAAGATCATTGTGCTGACTGCCTTCTGGCCTAGGCAACTTTGGTTCTCACTTCCTTCAGAAATGGCCAGGGGCAATTATCACAAGCTTCCTCAAAGGTTGCATATTTTCACACAAGAAGAGGGGTGTTTGATACACCCTGACATCTATCATTTTATTGACTGCCTGGATGATAGTCTTAATTCCTTGCAGGTACCTGTTTGCAGAGTATGTGCAGCAGGTACTAATGGAAACAGGAAAGTCTGCTACTAGAAAATCATTTATTAGTAAATGGAAAAGGTTTTCTAGTTGGTGCCAACAACATAACAGGCACCGTCAGGACTAGTTGTTCTCTGGTTTTACAATATTTGTGTGAGTTACTATCCTACGGCTTTTCTTATTCCTCTGTCAGAGTTAATTTACTGGCCATTTCAGCATGTCTGCCCATAGATCCTCCTCTTTCAAGGCAGTCTCATGTCAAAATGTTCTTGAAAGAGGGTTTTGCATAAGAAACCTCCAAGTATACTGGTGAACCCTCCTTGGCATCTTATTTTTATGTTAGAGAAGCTTACACTTGCTCTATTTGAACCAGCCAATCTGGCTGATTTGAGATTCTTATAAAAAGAAAAAGAATAAAGTAGTGGTAAACTCAGACTTGAGATAAACGTAAAACCAACACAAAATAAACTCAAGCCAAACACCGTCAGAACTTGGTTTAATAAAACAATAAAACGAACAAGCAAAGCTTTCGGGTTTAACCCTTCTTCAGAGCTAAATACAATGGTAACAACTCTACTAACACTTATATAATTACATCATATCACATGACAACAACCAACCAAATCACATGATATTCATTTCATCTATTATCATAACATAAAAGTAAAATGAATATAATTACATGTGAATGTATATGAATATTAAATGAAGATCATTTAAAACAAGTTTGTAGAATATCTTAATACTACAACTGATTTTTTTTTAATTTAAAATGAATTATTCTGTGTGATCAATAGAGTTTCTTGATGTAAAAATTGATAAGATTGGCAATCTTTATCTACTTCCATCTATAAGAAAAGTGTTCATGCTAATTGTTATGTTCACAAAAACAGCATGCATGCACCACATGTTTTTAATGGAGTGGTTAAGAGTCAAAACTAAGGGTAAGCAGACTTGAACACAAATGAAGAAAGGCTTTTGCATCAGATGGATGGAATGGCTCAAGAGTTTAAAGAGAAAGGTTATGACCAGAGCCTACTAGAAAGGAATTACACATAGGTCTGATACAGCGAAACCCTATTTTGGGGAGAATACTAATGAACTAAGAAGTCATGATCAAGTCCTAGATATGTAACAACATAAACAGGAGAACACAAGAGATAAGAAAAATAATAGCAAAGAACTGGCATATCTTAAAATTGATGGCAGGTCTTGAGAAGATTATTGGTAATGAACTAAAATTTGCATACAGGAATAGTAAGAGCATTAAACAAAGGATGATGTTCTTCGTTCCCCATTGCTGCAGTCCTTACTATTGGGGTGTAGTCCGCTGTCCAGTCGGCCCGAATACCAGAGTATATGGCTGACGTCGGTCAGGGCGCATTAGACTGACGTCAGTACGTCAGGGTACTAATGCGCATGACCGACGTCATATCCCCAGTCTTTTTTGCCGCATGGTCCGATGCAGAAGCAGTTTTGCGAGTGTGCCTATAAGGCTAAGTTGCAGGAAGTATCTGCGGTTTCGAGCTGGAAATTCTCATTATCAGTTCTCTGCATTGCCCTTTGGCTTATCTACTGCGCCCAGAGTATTCACAAAGGTTCTGGCTCCAGTGATAGCTTACTTCAGGCTACAAGGAATTCAAATCTATCCTTACTTGGACGACTGCCTGATTCTGGCTCAAGAAAAGGAAGACCTTCTACAGCATCTGGAATATGTTATAGCAGTGCTAAGATGCCTAGGGTATTCTGTGAACGAAATAAAGTCCAGTCTAGTACCCTCTCAAGACATGTGCTTTCTGGGTGTGAGACTGAATACAGCAGCCCAGATGGCCTTTTAACCCCGGACAAACAAAAGAGTCTATCACTTTACTTCCATCAACTATCTCATCAGTCCGTGCTGACTGCAAGGACAGTCCTTCAAGCATTAGGGTTCATGGCATCTTGTATTCTGGTGCTTCCCAATGCCAAACTGCATATGAGGAAGCTACAATGGTATCTCAAAAATGTATGGACACAGCACTGCCAGGATTTGGACACTGTCATTCAAATAATACCTTGCCTGCAAAAAGAATTTTGTGGTGGGCTCAGGAATGTCACCTAAACAAGGGACTCTCTGTGACCCGGCCAGAGGCGAGTGAGATTTTAACGACAGATGCCTCGGACATTGCTTGGGGAGCTCATCTAAATGGAAAGTGGATACAAGACAAGTGGCCTGCCAGACTACAGCATCTACATATCAACATGAAGGAGATGTTAGCAGTCCAGTTTGCATTAATGGCTTTCAAGGAGTTACTTCTTCCAGGGCAGGTGTTGATTCTAACAGACAACACAACTGTCATGTGGTACATCAACAAGCAAGGGGAACACATTCTTATCCTCTATGCAGGCAAGCAATGATTTTATGGGAGACTGCTAAGCTTGCAACTAACTCTTCAGGCAAGGTTTCTGCCAGGAGCACAGAACTCCTTAGCAGATGTGTTAAGCAGGCAAATCATGGATCCCCACGAGTGGAAACTGGATCTTCATGTATTTCAGAAATTGACAGTGTCATGGGGAACTCCAGACATAGATCTGTTCGCTTCTCCACTAAACCACCAGCTGCCAAAGTATTGCACAAAGGGGTTTCATCACACAGCTTGGAAAGTGGATGCTCTGTCTTTCAGTTGGAAAAACCTTCATGTGTATGCCTTTCCACCTCTGCCTCTTCTTCCAAAGGTACTATTAAAGGTCAGACAAGACAGGCCAAGGATGATTTTGATAGCTCCAGATTGGCCTCGCAACACTGGTACCCACTACTACGGAGTCTGGTAAAGAAGCCTCCATGGCCTTTACCTCTGATTCCTCATCTGTTATCTCAGAAGGACGGTCATCTGCTCAATGTCAAGCTTCACTCTCTTCATCTAACAGCCTGGCATATTCTGTGTTGAAACACAGCGGGTCTCAACTTCCTCAACAAGTTTTAAATGTGATTATGGAAGCTAGAAGACCTAGTACAAGGAAGGTGTACGCAGAAAAATGGAAGAGATTTTTATTTTGGAGTACAGCAAAGAATTTGGAGATTTCTGAGCCTAATTTGAGTGTGGCTCTTCAATATCTTACTGAGTTATTGGACAAAGGTTTGTCCTTCTCTTCCATTAAGATTCATGCTGCAGCAATTTCAGCTCACTGTGATTGTGACCCACCTTTGTTTTCGCATCCTTTGTTCAAACTCTTTCTTAGAGGGCAAAGAATATAAGACCCCAATGAGCTCCTACTCCTGCTTGGGATCTCAATTTTGTGTTGAAAAAACTTACTCTACAACCTTTTGAGCCTGCGGCTACTGCTGAATTGAAATACTTGTCATGGAAGACTGCTTTTCTGTTGGCTATTACTTCTGCAAGAAGGGTGTCTGAGTTGCAGGCCCTTATGGCAGTAGAGCCCTTTTGATTTTCCATAAGGATAGGGTATCATTACGTACTAATCCTTCCTTTATGCCAAAGGTGGTTTCTAGTGTGGCTTTAAACCAAACTATTCATTTGCCTACTTTTATGCAGACCCCAAAATAAAGGGAAAAGATTTTGCACACTTTAGATGTACACAGGCAATTGCGTAATTATTTAAGCAGGACTAAGGATTTTAGGCAGTCTCAGCAGTTGATTGTTTCTTTTGCTTTGAGTTCAGGGCAAGCCTGTGTCAAAACAAACTATTTCTAGGTGGATTGGCTTTTGCATTGCATTTTGTTATTCCCATCATGGCAAGGAGATTCCAGCTGGGATTAGGCCTCATTCCACTAGGGCTACTGCCACTTCAACAGCATTTCTAAGGGGTGGCAACTAAGGATATTTTGGAAGCAGCTACTTGGAGTTCAGTGCATACTTTCTCTAAGCATTATCACCTTCCTATCTACTCTAAGTCTAGGGCTGGTTTTGCCACAGCTGTTTTGCAAGGCATGTTGTCAGCTCCTGCTTCTTTATGATTTGCCAGCCTCCCTTACCTCTGCTTTGGGATTCTACCCAATAGTAAGGACTGCAGCAATGGGGAACGAAGAACATAGTACAGTTTTGTACCTACCATAAATGTAGATGTTCGAGGATCCCCATTGCTGCAGTCCAATTTACCCTCCCTCCTTCCCCTCTGTGTTTAGGGGTGGTTGTGTAGGTGAGGTTACATGCTGATATTTTTGTATATATTCTTGTATATATTGTACATATTTTTGGTGCAGGTATTTTGGGCCTTGTCTTTTTAGGGTCTTCTGACATCTGGGGCAAGAAAAGACTGAGGATATGGCGTCGGTCATGCGCATTAGTACCCTGACGTACTGACGCCAGTCTAATGCGCCCTGACCGACGCCAGCCATATACTCTGGTATTCGGGCCGACTGGACAGCGGACTACACCCCAATAGTAAGGACTGCAGCAATGGGGATCCTCGAACATCTACATTTATGGTAGGTACAAAACTGTACTTTATGTGATCCTATCTCGCCTACATTCTGACTGATGGGTTCGGAGCCGATCCTCGGCTCCGACTCAGCACGCTTATGCCAAAGAACAAAGTCTCTTATTGGCTGAGCTTACTATATCCCAGGATGCACCACTACCAGTCCCCCAGATCTCGTTTGCCGCTAACAAGCAAAGACGTGGTCTCGAGCTTGGCTGAGCTAAGTAGTGTTTTTTTCACTTACTTTCCTGTCAGGGATTTCCTAAAATTTCAACAAAAAGCTGTTTTAACAGCTATCTCGTGTTTTTGTGTATGAGTGAATATTTTTTTGTAAAATATTTGTGTGGTGATTGCGTATTTTCTGACTAGAGGTCCCCTTTGAGTTGAAGGGCCTTCCCCTGTCAGTCAGTTGTCATTCAAGTCCCGTTTTATTTTAGGGTTCTTGGATCCTTTTAGTTATTTTTCTATTGTGACAGTCTTTGGTTAAAAAAAAAAAAAAAAAAAAAAAAAGAATTTTTTCTGTGATAGTTAGTGTGTTTTGTTTTTGCTTGTTCACTAGATTGGTTGCCATAATGTCACAGGCTCCTAGGCCTTCAGGTTTTAAGAAGTGCACTAAGTGCAGTTTCAAAATGTCAATAACAGATGACCATTCTCTCTGTGTGTACTGTTTGGGCGCCAAACATTTGCAGGAGTCCTGTAGCGTGTGCCACGCGTTTTCCTCGAGGGTCCTCCAAGAGAGGAAAAATAAACTTATTTTAAAAGGCCTTATTAAACCCTCATTTGAAGAGGCATTAGCTTCCTCTCCTTCTCCTGCAAAGAAGAAAAAGGCGTCGGCTCCGACCAGCCCGTCGGAACCGACCGCCAAAAGACATAGGCAGGCTTCTCCTTCGGCTCCACGGAACGGTCTGCCTCGATGCCTCCAGCCTCGACTCCTCTGGGTTCGGAGCCGGCGGCTGGGGCCTCGAGGCGGGTTACCTTCATCGGCTCCACTGATCTTGGAGCCGATGAAGGTTGTCCTCAGACACTTCCTCCTCGGTGCCGAAGCCCTTCGCACCGATGGAAATTGGTTTGGACACTCCTTCGGCGCCGATAATTATCGAGTCGATTCGGAGCCGGTCCCCTAGTCCCTTGGAGCCGTTGGAGAGGCCTACTCGGACCCGTTCGGTCTCTTCCAGGTCATCAAGGATGTCAGATTCGGACATAGACAGGGTACTCCAAAGACTTTTCCAGTCCCCAGTCTTTCAGAAATTAGTTTCGGCTCCGACCCAATTGGCTTCGGAGCCGATAGCCCATTCCATTGCCATTCCTCCTCCGACCGCCCGGCTCCGTCGAGCAGGTGCTGATGGAGCCAGTGGAGATCCTAGGGTCGGCTCCGACCCTTACTCCAACCCCGCCTTCGGGTCGAGTTTAGCACAGACTTCTTCGGCCGGGCCGGGGTGACATTTGGGACCAATGCAGTCGGTTCCAAGCCTCCCTCTCGGTGCTTCGCCGCGGACTTCCGTCTGCTATCATGGCTCGAGACTGGACCCTCCCAGGATTCTGGGGTCCGGCCTTCAGAGCTATGAGGAGTGCCTTGGCCAAATCTTCTTTGGCCATCTCTACGGCTTTACCGGCACCTTCCCTGGGCATGGAGACTGGGTCTTTGGCAGTTCCCCTGTCTCTAGGCAGCAGAGCCCCGGGGCCTGAGGTTACCCCCACTGGGGGTTCCCCTCCTCCTGAGGGTCTTTCGGAGTTGTCTTCGGAGGAGCCCCAAGGAAGAGATCGTGCAAGAGGAAGCACGTAGACTCCCCCGATGAGTCTCTTACATCGGACACTGATCTTGATGATGCGGAGGGGTCCCCAAAGTCGTCCTCGGATGATGTCTCATTTGCAGACATTCTAGAGATCCTCAAGCAACGCGGCGGCTGGAATTCCAAACCCCCCTCCGCTGATGAGTCGGTGTTCCTCAAGGCCTTCGGGGCTCAGCCCTCCGCCTCCTGGGTGTCTCCGCCCTTCGACGAGCTCCTAGATTTGGTTTGTCGGAGGGTGTGGGAACATCCAGATACTGTGGAACCAGTGCCTTCTCGCCCTAACAAATTTTTGTCTACCCCACCCGAGAAGGAGTTCTTAACGAAAGGCGTGGCTGTAGATGCCATGGTGGTGGCATCTGCTACCCAGCAGGACGTGGCAGAGGCTTCGACGTCCGTCCATCCTCCTAATAAGGAGTCTAGGAGCATGGACCGATGCGGAAGCGCACCCTGAGTTCAGCGGCCTTTACTCTGAGGTCCCTGAATTATTTGGCACATTTCACCAGACTACAGAGGGATCTGGTTAAGGAGCTCTCAGACTCCCTCTCGGGTAACCTACCTGAGCAGCTAGCCCAGTCGGTTGGCTCTCAGTTGGCTACCCTTACCTCGATTTCTAACTCGTCCATGAGGTTCATTTCATATGCGGCCGAAGGGGCGGGAAGAGCGGCAGGCACAGGCGTGGCTCTACGAAGACAAGCCTGGCTCCGTTTGTGTCATTTCGCGGAGGCCTTCAAGTCTTCCTTTGCCGACGCTCCCTTTGATGGGTCCTCTTTGTTTGGACCCAAGGTAAAAGACACTCTTACCCGCTGTGAGCAGGAGGGAAAGACTTTATCTGCCGTAGGAGCACGATTTTCCACTCCCTTTCGGCCTTATCCCAAGGCTGAAAGAGGAGGGAAGATGTGGTTCCGCAAATCACAGAAATTCTTTCCTCAACAGCAGGAAGATTCCCCTTCCAGAGGCAGAGGAGGGGAAATTTTTCTGGGAGACGCCGTCCCAGAGGCGGCAGAGGCCCCGCAACACTGGAGACCGCGAGTCCTTTCGTGGCTCTTCAGCCTCCCACACTCCATGAGGGATTGCCCGTCTGTGCTGCTCCGGAGCCAGTCGGGTGCCGTATTCCCAAGCACCTAAAAGCCTGGGAGTCTATTACTCAGGACAGCTGGGTGCTTCGGATTATTGCCGGAGGTTACACCATTCCCTTCACACCCACCCCACCGTCCAAAAATCCCGGACCCACCACCCAGTCAAAGGGAAATTGCAGCCGTAGAAGCTTCAAAGCTGCTAGAAAAGGAGTCATCCAACCGGTCCCCACAGACCAGATCGGATCCGGAAATTACTCAAGGTTCTTTTTAGTGCCAAAAAAGACAGGGGACCTGAGACCCATTTTGGATCTCAGCAAACTAAACCAGTCCATCACGAAGTCCAAATTCCGAATGGTCACTTTACAATCCATTCTCCCATTGTTGGAGAAAGATGTTTGGATGTGCTCCATAGATCTCAAGGACGCCTATTATCACATACCGATACATCAGGCGTCCAGGAGGTATCTGCACTTCAGCCTGGGAGACAGTCATTTCCAATTTTGTGCACTGCCCTTTGGTCTCACCACAGCCCCCAGGGTGTTCACCAAGTGTTTGGCAGTAGTGACTGCTCACCTGAGGAGTCTCGGATTCCAAGTGTTTCCCTATCTGGACGACTGGCTCCTGACTGCCACCACCAGGCATCTACTACTAGAGAACCTACAAGCCACCATCTCCTGGGTGCTTCCCTGGGAATTACATTCAACTGGTCAAAGTCTGTCTTGCTGCCTTCTCAGCGCATAAGATTCATAGGAGCAGAGATAGACTCAAAATTAATGCGAATCTTCCTTCCTACTGAAAGGATACAAACATTACAAGATCAAGTCCGAGCCCTGCTTCTAAGATCCAAAGCCCCAGCCAGGATGGTCCTGCAACTTTTAGGTTCAATGTCTGCCACGGTTCTCCTAGTTCCTCTGGCAAGGTTGCACATGAGGATTCTCCAGTGGCTATTATCGACACAATGGTCCTTTCAGGATCTCCCCCTCAATCATCACATACTGATTACAGAAACGTGCAAACGGGACCTCCGCTGGTGGCTTCTGCCATCCAATCTGAATCAGGGAAGACCCTTTGTTATACCCCCTCCGGTGGCCACCTTGACAACGGATGCCTCCCAGACGGGGTGGGGGGGGGCATTGTCTGGGCAGGTCAGTTCAGGGTTCTTGGCTTCCAAACGAAACATTTCTCCATATCAATGTGTTGGAAATGAGGGCTGTACTTCTGTCCCTACAAGCCCTCCACAAGTTTCTCCCTCAAGGCATTATCGCCATCCACACAGACAACATGTCGGTGGTCTGGTATCTAAACAAACAGGGAGGGACCAGATCTTACCCCCTTTGTAGAGAGGCCATGAGGGTGTGGGAATGGGCAGTGGCTACCAAGCGCTTCCTGGTAGCGACCCACATTCCAGGAAAATCCAATGTATTAGCAGACAGACTGAGCAGGACTATTTTCTCTCCTCACGAGTGGTCTCTGAACGAAACAGTAGCAGCTCAGATTTTCAAAAGGTGGGGGACTCTGTGCTGCGACCTGTTTGCAACACCACGAAACACGAAGTGCAAAAGGTTCTTTTCCTTGACCCCGCGTCAAGGGGAGACTGCTACGGATGCTCTAGTCCAACCTTGGCCAACAGGACTGCTTTATGCTTTCCCTCCGATTCCACTCCTCCCCAAAGTCATCCAGAAAGCTTCCCAATTGGGGTCCACAATGATTCTAATTGCCCATACTGGCCTCGTCAGGTATGGTTCCCCTACCTACAGAAATATACCCTGGACGGTCCTTGGTTCTTGGATCTAATTCCGGACCTTCTGGTTCATCAGTCGGGACAACAGCACCAGTCCCTTCACACTTTGAAATTAACAGCTTGGCTCCTCCTCTTCCGACTATAGTCAGAAATCACACCTTGGACCCGGAAGTTATTCACATTTTATCTTCAGCCCACAAACCCACCACTAAGAAATTGTATCACAGTAAGTGGAAGAGGTTTGCTATCTGGGCTCAACTCAGAGGCTTAGACCCTATTACTGCCCCGATACCAGAGGTCTTGAAATTTTTAACTTCCTTGTTTAATCAAGGATCTTCAGTCTCTACTATTAAAGTCCAACTAGCAGCTATCTCCAAATTTCACGATTCCATAGACCCACCGTTGATGAGCAGCAGATTATGTAAAACTTTCATGAAAGGTGCAGTGCTTTTAAGACCCCCAGTTTTCCATCCTGCGCCTCCGTGGGATCTTGATTTGGTACTCCGTGCCTTAACATCTTCCCCCTTTGAACCGGCTGCTACATGTGATTTGAAATATCTGTCTTGGAAAACTGCCTTCTTAATTGCAATTACCTCTGCAAGAAGAGTTTCAGAACTTCAAGCCCTATCTATCAAACCACCGTACTTGATTTTTCACAAGGATAGAGTATCACTTAGGCCTAACCCATCTTTTGTCCCAAAAGTTTGTTCCAATCTCTGTCTCCAACAGTCTTTAGAGCTACCAGTTTTCTTTCCAAAATTTTCAAACAAAGCAGAATACACCTTCCATACATTGGATGTTCACAGGCAATTGCGCTTCTATCTAGATAGGACTCAACAAATTTGAAAAACAGATCAATTGTTTGTGTCCTTTTCAGATAATAAACTGGGTAAAACCATCACTAAAGCTACTATTGCCAAATGGATCAGAGATTGCATAACTCAGGCTTATTCCTCTTCAAATAAACAACTTACAACTTCTGTCAAAGCTCACTCTACTAGAGCTATGGCTACCTCTATTGCATTCCATTCCAAGCTCGCTATTTCTGAGATTTGTGCTGCGGCTACTTGGTCCAACCCGCACACTTTCATTTCCCACTATAAATTGGATGTGGCATCTAAAGGGCGAGCATCATTTGGTTCCACGGTACTCAGGAGTGTTTTCCAGTGAGCCACCCAGGATTTAGGTGCTAGGGACGCTGTCCCATCAGTCAGAATGTAGGCGAGATAGGATCACATAACATCTTTTAGTTATGTACTCACCATAACTTCAGATGTTTGGGATCCATCTCGCCTGCATTCCTAATACCCACCCTCCTTCCCCCTGCCTTGGAGATCAGAAGAGATTGAACGGTTTGAGTTCTACTGTTTTATCTTGTATCATCTGTCAATGTTATATAAGCAGTGCATTCGTGTGTGCATGTATGCGGACAAACTAGATCTGGGGGACTGGTAGTGGTGCATCCTGGGATATAGTAAGCTCAGCCAATAAGAGACTTCGTTCTTTGGCATAAGCGTGCCGAGTCGGAGCCGAGGATCGGCTCCGAACCCATCAGTCAGAATGTAGGCGAGATGGATCCCAAACATCTGAAGTTATGGTGAGTACATAACTAAAAGTTATAAAGAAATGAGAATTAATGGTGAAGCAACAAATAAAAAAGGGGTACATTCCCCTGCTATAACTGTGTTTGTTGCTCATATATCGTTAGTGATAATATCTTTACCCACCCAATAAAATCACAGAAGCATATTTTTAATAATTTTCTAACTTATAATACTGAAAATATAGTGTACCTTGCTACCTGTATAAAATGTACTGCCTTCTATGTGGAAAAATCTACGAAAAGGCTTAAAGATCGAATTATAGAACATCACTCAGACATGCGTAGACAGGCTCTACTAATGCATTGGCCAAACATCTCTTAAATTTTGTTGTAGCTCTTGATTTTAAGTTATATGGTTATTGATGTGATTAGTAAGAGCATAAGAGGGGGTAATATTAATAATATAGCTGAAACAAGAGAATATGAAGATTAGCCGCAGACAAATATCCAGGAATCAATGCTGATATAAGTCGGAAAGCAGACTTAATAAAGAAGCAAATGCGATATAAATGAAAATAGTCTAGCATGTGTCAAGTTAAGATTTATATATTTTACATTTTTTATATTCATTTTTACTTTTATGTTATGATAATAGATGAAATGAATGAAATGAATATCATGTGATTTGGTTGGTTGCTGTCATGTGATTTGATATAATTATGTAAGTGTTACTAGAGTTGTTACCATTGTATTTAGCACTGAAGAAGGGTTAAGCCCGAAAGCTTTGCTTGTTTGTTTTATTAAACCAAGTTCTGATGGTCTTTGGCTTGAGTTTATTTTCTGTTGATTTGAGATTCTTAACATGAAAAACAGCTTTACTAGTTGCTCTGACCTCTGCGAGAAGGGTGTCTGAGTTGGAAGCTCTTACGGTGAGTCCTTCCTCATTTCCACAAGGACAGAGTTTCTTTGAGAACTAATCTTTCTTTTATGAGTAAAGTGGCATCCAGGTTTACTTTAAACCAAAGTATCCATCATCTTGTTTTCTTTACTGAATCTAAAAATAAGGGAGAAAGGTACTCCATTCTTTGGATGTCCACAGTCAGCTCGGGTACTATCTTGACAAAACTATATCTCTCAGATCTTCAGATCAATTGCTTATTTCTTGTGAAGGTAAGAGGAAGGGACAACCTGTGTCTAAATAGACCATTTCCATATGGTTGCCTAAGGCTTACCTTTTGTTAAATTCACCAAAACAAATCTATTCCAGGCAGGGCCGAGGCCCTCTCTACCAGGCCTTGGCTTCATCTATGGCTTTTTGGAATGGGTTGGATTCTAGAATGTTTTGAGAAGCTGTAACTTGGCCCTCTGTGCATACCTTTACAGAAAAATATAAGCTTGCTTCTTTCTCTAGGTCTAGATCAAGCATTTCTAGGACCATTTTCCAGGGTTCAAGGACTCTTCTTTCAGCTCCCAAATGTAGTTAGCTATGGTAATTTACCAATAAAGCTAAGGCTGTTACAACAATGATCAATATGATGAACATAGAACAGTTGTGCAAGTTCATAGGAGGTTACTAGGCTAATGGCCCTAGGGCCTTTACAAATGTAGCCATATTATACCTGTGTTCCCTAATTGACCTTGATTAGATGGTTGATATTCACAGATCGAATCTGTGATCAGCACTGACTGCCCCTCTCCACAAGGGACATAGTGCCACCCCCAGGATGAATTGATGGTCTCCCATCCATTTGTCTAGGTTGTGCTCAGATATGGTCATTGAGGAGCTCTGCTTCACATGAGTTGGGAGTTTTATTTCAGAGGAGTGGCATTCTCTGGAAGATATATCAGTCTCTCCAGCATGCTCTGTTAATGTTGTAGGCTAGGTTGAGATCCCTGGAGTGAGTGACTCTTGTCCTCTTTCATTTGTGGATATGCAGCATTTCCATTAGGGCAGGGTCAGAGACTGCTCTGTAGGCCAGGCACAAATCGCCTGTCAGCAGCCTCTAGGATACATAGTGCACTGACCGAGATTTCAGTCTTTCCATGTAAATCATGTTTTGTAGGCCCTGAATTTTCTTAGTGAAAAACCCCTGTGGCCTCTCCAGCTGCTGCAGATGTGTCTGGTGAGGTACATGCAAAAGGGTGCATTGTATTCTATTAGTGATCTGATGAGGGTTGAGTACAGAGGAGTTATAATATCTTTAGTCTTGGATGTGATGCCCTTACTTATGAGATGTGCAACGTAGAAGGCTTTCTTTACAACTATGGACACATGGCGATCAAAGTTTAGATTGCTGTCATCCTGTGTTCCCAAATCTTGCACCATTGGGTTTGAGCTTAGTGGGTGCTGTCAGTATTGTAATTTGCAGGGACTTCCTCTTTGCCAAAGGGGATAATAATGCATTTTTTTGCATTTAGTTTTAGTCCATGGCTTTGGCACCAATCATTTGTCTGTGTTAGCCCTTTTTGTAGTATGTTAACATCATTTGAGGACTCAGTGATTCTGCTGAGTTTGCAATTATCAGCAAACTTGGTAAACCACAGGCTGTGTACTTTTGCCTGGACTTCGAGAAACAGATTGCAAGCAGTAGAGGGCCCAGCATAGATCCTTGTGGTACGCCACAGGTAACTGGTCTACTGGTAGAGGTGGAATCCCCAACTTTGACACTATGCATTCTGTCAGTGGGCCAGTTGGCTACCCATCCAGTGTTGTATGAGTTAATCTCCAGTGGGGAGAGTTTCTCAATGATACCCGAGTGGGATATTGTGTCAAAAGCCTTTGCTAAGTCAGGATAGGCAATATGTACTGCTTTGGCATCACTCAAGGATTTGGTGACATTCTCAGAAAAGTCCACTAGGTTCAGTAAACATGATCTACACTTATTCTCAGAAAAGTCCACTAGGTTCAGTGAACATGATCTACACTTAATGAAACTGAGTCGGGTCAAGAATTTTGAAGGTCGCCTATGTCCTCATTGATAAGGTCCATGATGATTCTTTCCAGCCTTAAAGATAAGGCTGGTTAAGCTTATTGGTCTGTAGTTCCCAGTGTCGGTTGATGGACCCCCTTTGTACAAGGGGATTAACGTTGCTGTTCTCCACTGTACTGGAACAAAGCCAGGGCTTGGGCTGAGGTTAAAGAGAGTGCCAAATGGTTCCTCTAGATCTTGTTTTAGATTGTTTAGTAAGCAGTTGGGATGCTGTCTGGTCCCATAGAATCTGTGTTTTTGGCCTTGGAGACCTGCTCTTTGGAGGTACTAGGTAGAGGACTGGTGTCAGGCATGCTTTGGGATATGGCTGGTATGGGAAATATGGTGAAGTTTGTACCAAATCTGTCAGCTAGCAGGTATGAAAGGTACCATCCACTATAAGTTTGGCACATAGTTGGGCATTCCCTTTTAGTTTTTGGATGCAGCTAAGGAAGGTCTTATGATTATCCTAAGCTAGGGATGCTAATTTAGCTTTATAAGTAGCTTTAGAGGACTTTACAAGATATCTGATTTACTTGTTCAAGCTATGGAGGGTATTCTTCTTCTGCTGAATAATTTCCTTTTGTGTTCTTAGACATCAGTTTCTTTCTTTTGTTATATAACCTGTTTACAGTTGTGATCCACCAGGGTGGCCTGTTTTTTCTTGAGTACCTGGTTTTGATCTGGTTAGGTACAGCCAAGTCTGTAGAGTTGTTTAGGTGGTTATACAGGGCATTTGTGTACTCCTTTGCATAGGAGTCATTTTAGGCGGGTTTAGCAGGGAGTTTGAAAGTTTTATACCTTTGTCTAGTAGGCTGTAGTTTGCTTTGGAGAAACTTCAGTTTTTTTTTTACTCCTGTGGGGGTGTCAGGTTTGATCATTACTTCGAACGAGATAGATTTATGGTCTGACCGTATCAGGGTGGGCAACACACAGAGGGTAGTGCAGTGACCCCCCCCCCTCATGGTGTGTACTAAGTCTAGGACATTTGAGCTCCTTGTATGGGTGCAGACTAGCTGTTCCAAAGTATTTGTATTGATAAAGTCCAAGAACCTTAGGGTGAGCATGTTTATGCTCATGTATGTCACCCAGTCGATGGAAGGATAGTTGAAATCTCCCATGACCAAAGTATTTGGCTGTATAGTGAGTGACTCTAGTAAGTCCAGGTGGGCGGTGTGCTTCTCTTTGTTCATGTTGGGGACCTCTAGCTAGCAATAATGTGGTAAGGTGTTCTACCTAAAGTTAATTGGACCTGGAGTGGCTCAAGATGGTCATACTTTTTAACCAGTCTGGAGGTGTATTTGGCTTTAATGAAGATGGCTACACCTCCACTTTTGGTGCTTTTTCACTTATTTTGAGGTCTGAATGTGTGGAAGGCATTGTAGCCTTGAACAACTGGGGTGCTGTCTATGGTGTCAAACCATGTCTCAGTGACTGCCAGACATCAGCATCCTCCAAGGTAAGGAGTGCTTCCAGGGAGTATATTTTCCCATTTAGGCTGCTAGCATTAAGCAACATAACCTTGAGTTTGTCTGGAGTGGATTTTTTTATGTCGGAAATGTTGTTGTTTTGACATTGCCTAAAAATGCCACTATGGGGAAAGCAATTGCCTTTGTTAGTATCTGAAAGCCTAGAGGAGACAGCTGAAGACCATCTCCTGCAAAGCAGCATGGTCTGTCAACCATGCCTTCCCTCCCTGGATTGACACCAGAAGCTAAGCCAATTGTTGGTCAGTCATTTTTTGTCTATATTGTGGCATCATCCTGAGTGAACATAGACTGATGCTTAAGATTAGAGACATACCTGCATGGGACACATAATCTGAGAGTTTGGCCATGTGTGTTTTCATGTAGTCCAGAGAGGTATGTCTCAAGTCATTGACCCCAAGATGTACTATGACACTGTCATAACGGTAATTGTTGTTGATTGACTTGAGTGCATGCATGATTTGGCAGATCCTGGCATCTGACAGGCAGCTGACAGTTACCTTCTCCTTGTCCAGCCTGGTGAGGGGGACATCCATGTGTCACACTATGGAGTCACCTATGACCAGGACATGTGGTTTTGAGGTGTTTTGCCTTATTGGCTTATTTGTTGAGACGCTGATGTGTGTGTTGTTACATGTGTAGTAGATTCTCTTTGTTTTGCAGTGTGTGTAAGTGGTTTGAGCTTGGGAGGTCTCTGATCTTTTGGTAGGCTTCTGTTGAGTACCTCCACATATGTGTGTTTATGTGTTTTGACCTTGTTTTGTGTGAGAGGTGATGTGTGTGTGCTGACAACCTGTTTGATGTCCGGTTTGTTGTTATTTGAGGGAGCTGATTGCAAATTCATAGTGTAATTACATCTCTCACATATTGTATTTGTTTGTTTTAGGATTAAGTGGCTGTCAGTATACATGAGGCAATTACTACATTGCTTCAGGATGCCTATGTCTATCAGGCTGCCCAGAGAAATGGTTGGAAATTGGCCATCCATTATGGCATGTTTTTACCATAACTGCTATTGGAGAGTGGGCTAGTTTGCTAGATGTTGCTTTAAGATTAACAAAAGGGCTTATTCTTTTGAAGGCTAGGGGTGAAAACTATGGCAATGCTTCTCTGTGCTCAGCTTAGTTTCCCACAGTGCGGCAGTGAAGCTTAGGAGGGTTCACTAATAGCTGTCTAGGAAAAAAATTGTCTTTCAAGGCGTTTGTGACTATATAGGGTACAGCTGAACCCCATTGCGCAGTGTGTAGCTATGCGCAAATACAAGGCAGCTGCGCAAAAGTGAGGCTTAACTACAGGCAAAATTAAATCGTTTTAAGCCAAACTACCAATAGGAAAGCGCACAATGTGCTTTTTTCCAGTAATCTCCAATTCAGATGAGGCTCACACTTCTGCCACATGGTTGCAGCAGGGCCCTCCTAATTTAAGATGGCTGGAATAGTGCTCAAGCGTGACAATACAGTTTAGATTCAGCAGATCTGAATGTAGTCTATGCTATGTAGTAGCTACTTAAAGCAACAGAACAGCTTTTTTAAAGTGCAGAAAAATACAGTAAAAATCAGCAAAATGATAAAATACATTCAGCAAAGTGCATAATACATTTACAAGGTACGTATTTTTTGATTTTAGGAATAGATGCCTTGAATTTCGACTCTTTCCAGACCTTTGGCAAAAGTCTCCAAATGTTGAGCAGCTCCAAAGAGTACAAACCCATGCAAATGTAAGGCTTAAATACAGGCAAAATTAAAAACTTTTAAGCTAAACTACCACACTTGGTCGAACTTACTACAACAGTAGATGTTTGAATGATCACTGTTGCAGTAACTACTGTGCTTGAAGGTGGTGGTGCTGCCTGTGTTTCTTATAGAAGGCGAAAGTGAGTTCCATAGTTTGGCGACGGTGAAGGAATAGAGGAGTTGACCAGCAGGTAAGGATATCCTAAATCCTTGGCAGGATATAACCAATATAGTTAAGGCTACTGCAGCAGTGATCATTTGAACATCTATTGCTCTTTTACCTCATTCACTCTGGAGCAGCTCAGAAAAAGCTGCCTGCTTAATTCCACCATAGGAACAACAGTGCAGCCTGAGCTCATTTTCAGAAAATCCATTTGTAATACTATACAGAAAACAAATGTTCATAACTCTTTAATTATAAGAGCTACACTAAAAATGTAAACGCGAAAGTTGTTCAGCAGACACTCACCTTTCCAACAGTGTAAATGTTGATAGTGCATATCAAAGTCATTATTAAATATTTGGCAAGGAATGCTGATATTGTGCATATTTTTTACCTTTTTGGCAAAGCAAAGCACAATATCTTGGTCTATGTACCATGCAGACCCATACAATTTGAATTTAATTTGTTAGTATGAATGTCAGCTTTAAAATGATACCTTAACCATTACTGTGTGACGCTCCTTTCATGAGATATGCACAGAAATATGATTAATATATTATTTCTCATAATTGATAAATAAACAAAGCATAATATCTCATCGCCTGTAACAGACAGAGCCTAGATATCAGCGTAGAAGTTGTGCATCTGAATGTCAGCTTCAAAATGATGCATCATTTGTGTGATTACCATGCTCCCTCGCAAAGATATGGGCATAATAATGAGAAGTATTGTAAATGTATAATTTTCATATTCGTACAAGACTAAACAGTGATATTTGTATGTGTATACAGTGCACAGACACAGTTATTTTACCATGTTGTAAGGATTAACACTGTCTTCAAAATGAGGTATTTTTTCACACAATGAGATGCTCCCTTGCAAAGTTATTTACCAAAATATGAAAAAAAATCATAATTTCCATAACCTAAGTCCGAAACAAATTTTGATATCTGCCTAGGAGTACAACATACAGGCCCCATTCTTTTACCGTGTTAAAACTATAAATAATCTTTTCAAAATGAGGTATTACTTAGCACATTCAGATGGTCCCTTGCAAAGTAATTTACCAAAATATGAAAAAAAATCATAATTTCCATAACCTAAGTCCAAAACAAACTTTGATATCCGCACATGTGTTAAACATACAGGCACAATTCTTTTATCATGTTAGAACCAGCAATACTTTCTTCAAAATGAGATACTACTTGGCACATTCAGATGCTCCCTTGCAAAGTTATTTACCAAACTATGAAAAAAAATCATAATTTCCATAACTGTAAGTCCCAAACAAACTTTGATATCTGCACATGTGTCAAACATACAGCCACAGTTATTTTACCATGTTGGAACCAGCAATACTTTCTTCAAAATGAGATATTACTTGGCACATTCAGCTGCTCCCTTGCAAAGTTATTTACCAAAATATGAAAAAAAAAATCATAATTTCCATAACAGTTATTTGCCAAGCTCAGAGACATGAATTTTACACAACACATTTCATAATAGTGTTTTACTTACTATACTGGTCCGACTTGGTCATGGGTTCTTCTCACAAGCTGCATGTTAGCAATCTTGCATGGCTCTCCTCACGCCATTGTGGAGGTTGGTCAAGAACAACGCAATGCCCTCCTCAGTTAGGTGAATGCCATCTGTTCTGAACAGGTGAACATCTTCCGCGGTGATGCCCTTATGGCAGATTGTAGATCCACCGACCTTGTGCATCAAGCCATGCATGAACGCATTCTGTAAACGTCTGAACAGCAGAAGGCAGTCTTACCTTACCTGAAATAAAGCATGGGTGGACACTGACAAGGGTGCACAGCAAGGGCACATGCAAAAAGAAAAAGCAGGGTAAGGACCGCCACTCCACTAATATGCCAAGGACAGGCATGGGGCTCCAGATGTTGGCTATCTGTAGTGTCCCATATTTGTGCTGGCTGCCCACTCAGGCTGCTGATACCACTTGGTCTCATGACCTCCTTCAGTGTCAGCAGTCTGCCTTACCTCTGCCCTTTCTCTTTACATGTGCCCATTCAGCAATGGACCTAAGGGATGAGGGACTGAAGTAACTCACTAATTGCTGTCCTGACCTTCATACATTTACTACCCTCACCTACATACACTGACTACACCTGAAGGGAGGAAGACTGAGTGGAGAGCTACAAAAAGGCAACATGTCAAAAGACCAAGACTGACCCAGGCTGTGTCTTTTTGCATGTGTCCTTTCCAGGGGGGAAACATTACATCACAGTGGCACACCTAAGCCCATGCTTACCTAGGACAGCAGCACAGTGGGACTGAGCTGAAGAGTCTCCAAGTTCCCAACTGTGATCCAGGTGGATCACAAGATCCATGCTGGCTGGGTATGCCCCCCGCGATGCACCCACCAACCTAAGAGCAGTTGGCAAAAAAGACTGAAGAGGGACCTTCCTGGCATTGGTGCTGAAGGGCTTGGCTGCTAACTGACATGGGAGCACAGAAAGGGCACATGTGCACTGAAAAAACAGTGAGGCACTCTGCTTTACCTCTGCCTTTTACATTTACATGTGTCCTTTCGGCAGTGGCCATTAGGAGTAGAAGGGAGGAGCTAATGAAAACCCTGTTGCCCTGACCTACATACATTGACTACACCTGAAGGGAGGGAGACTGAGTGGAGAGCTACATCAAGGCAACATGTCAAAAGACCAAGACTGACCCAGGCTGTGTCTTTTTGCATGTGTCCTTTCCCAGAGGGAAACATTACATCACAGTGGCACACCCAAGCCCATGCTTACCTAGGACAGCAGCACTATGGGAGAAATTTATGGCCATGGTACTCACCAAAGCATTCGACACACAGGTTGACCTTGCAAGTCGGGCACCCCCATGATGGCTCAGCATGTTTACCCTTGCTGGCGTGGTTTTTGCATCTTGATTTACTCCATTTCACCGGAAAGTGAGAGCCATGCTCATATCGGCTCACAGCCTTTGGGACAGTACTCTCAGTGCATATTTTCCTCTTCATGTAACTGGCAAGTAGATGCAAGCCTAGGTTCCTTCGGAACTGTAACTGCGTTGCTGGAATAGCACGTCCAGAGCGTGACATTTGCTGATGGCTGATACTTTCACGGAATATAAATAAAGCATTGACAGTGGCCACATCCCATAAGAACCAGAACAAGTACAGCCACCATTTGTGGGCCTTTCTGGCACTGGGATACTGTGTCCTGAGCTGATCTGCTCGGTCCACCCCATTCATGTGACTGTTGTATCTGTTTACAACGGGTGGACATGGCACCGATGCCTTTCTTCCATCATGCTTTCTCCTGTATGTGCTGGAGACTGGCAAGGTTGGGTTACAGTTAGTTAACAGGAGGAGTACTGGTTTGCCATCCTTCCATTCAGTAGCTAGCAGTGGTCCACTCTGCAATTTCTTATAGTAGCCTCGAGCTGCTTTTCCAATGGCCTGTCTGTTGAATGTTAGAGGCCATCCTGACCTATTGGTGCGCATGGTTCCACAATAGTATAGATCATCTTTCAGCAATTGCTGTACCAGCGGAACAGAGGTAAAGAAGTTATCAAAGTAAATGTGATGCTTCTTGCCAATCAGTCCCCTAGTTAAGTCAACCACAACTATGTGTGCCAGCCCGACCTCTGGTATTTTGCTCCGTTTTTCCAGTGTATACCTGGAATTCATGTACATACCCATTGGTCGAGTCTGCCAACACCCACACCTTAATGCCATACCTCTCGGGCTTACCAGGCATAAACTGTCTAAATGTCAAGTGTCCATGGAAACCAACCATGGCTTCGTCTACAGCCACCTCACGATGCACATTGTAACGTGTCTTGCATGCATGAAGTACCGGATCTAGTATCGGCCATACATGATGTAGCTTATCATGACCCCCAGAGCCCTGTGGCAGGCTCAGGCTGTTATCGTTGCAGTGGAAGTACTGCTGAATTTTTTCAAACCTATCTCTGGTCATGTACTCTGCTATTGGGAAGCAACCATGTACATGGTGCGTTTCCCAGTACTGCCTCAATCCAGGAACATGTACAATAGACATGTATATTCTGACACCAAGAAATGTGCGTTTGTCTCCTGGGCAAACAGGACTCCACCGCGTATCAACCTTGTCTGCTGTGGCCTGCCTCTGTGCAGCATCGCAATTTGTTTCATTAGCAATACGGGTGTATAGCTCCTCTGGGAACATCAAATTCTGGAAGTCCATCTTTGTGCTATCTGAGCCCAAGTGATTTATTGGTCCTACTGGCCCCACAAATTCCTCAATGTGTAAAGTTTGGAGGTGTGTTTCCCACGTGATCTTACATGCTCGGCGTACCTGACTGGGTCACAAGGAACAGTTGGTAATGGGAAGGGCTGAAGGGTTGAGAGATGGTGCTCTCTCAATGTCAATAGCAACTGTACTGCTTGCAGTTGGTAGTGAACTGCTGACACATGCTCCCTGCTGAGGCACATCCATATCCTTCTCTGACAAGGAGCTACTTGGACTCATATCTAGAGGATTTTCTCCATCCCGATCACCATACTCTGGACTACTTCCCACATCATGCACAGTCGAAGGCACATCCACACCCTTGTCGGCACTTGCAGTGCCATGCACTGTGGAGGACTGCATAGTTGTGTCAGTCAGACCACGTGCTTTTGTGAACACAGATAAAGGCAAGTCATTGTCTGCGTCATACTCTGAATGCACTTGGTGGCCATTGTGTGTGGCCAACTTGTGTGTGGGCACCTTCCCTAGGTGTGCAAGTGACACCTCATCCTCACTGTCATGGTCAGTGTCATAATTACTGGTCGTGTCTGCTTTGGCAACTCGTAGTGGTCTTTCAGGAATGGCGGGCACAGGGGCATCATCCGTATCACAGGCAATGGCCTTTTCACACAGACATGCAAGTGGAATGTCATCCTCTGAGTCATAATCATCATCCTCACTCTGGTTGGCATTATGTGGTACATCAAGGTGCATACCATTGTCTGAACCACTGCTACAACCATCACAGTCAGTTTCCTCACCCAACAGGTAAATGCTGCTTGCTTTCTCCTCAACAGATATGTATGTATGTATATATATGTGTGTATATATATATATATATATATATATATATATATATATATATATATATATATATATATATATATATATATATATACATACATATATACATACATACATATATATATATATATATATATATATATATATATATATATATATATATATATATAATGTCACCAACTACTTTATACCCTGGGTAGCTCACCAAACAGATATGCAAATAGTCTAACAGGTGAAATATGCATCTGGTATCTCACCCACAAAGAGAGGTTTAAATATATTTAATGATAAATAAAAGAGCAAGATTATAATCAGTAACTCAACAGAATGACTTCATAGTTCAAAAGCACAGGAAATATTTTACCACAGCAGTGCAGAATAGTCGCAAATAAATACAACATATGAGTTTGGATATTGTCATTGCCTTATAGTTAAAAACAATTTATGATTTTCTGTCAAATGAGAGAATGCAAGGCAGTCAATAATAATATATATATTCAAATTATTCATACAGTACACCACCAATCCTCTTATTCCAGCCACTTTCTCATGAAAAAAACAGCAATTGAAGATGTAATGTCTACATTTTTCCTCCTAGACTGCTTACATTTCTTGAAATTGTATACATGACATAAATGAAAGTAGTGTGGAGGGGTGGGGGTGTATTGCAATCACTGCAAGTGGCGAAAGAGCCAAATGTGAGTTGTACATTCATTTATGTGATAACGACTTCTACTTATGTGAATAACAGTGACAGCTGCTGACAGTTTTGCATGAAAAGTGACAATGACTCAGTATTATATTGTAACTGCACTGTGCTAATAACTTGCAAAGTTATGCATGGCCAGACACAGGTGATAATTGCTGGCATTCATTATATTACCTTCTGCAGGTGTTATGCAACACAGTCATAATCTGTTATAAGGCCATAGTCAGTCAAATAGTATAACACTTACATATTACTGTGCCCTTCCTCCCACCTAAATTCCACACATGACTGACAAATTAGGAGAAATTAACAAAAATATGGTAGCTCCATGCTGTCAGTAGTCACTCTGTAACAACCTTTATCTGATTCAGGCAACTACTCAGTATAATCATATTAATGTCAAACTAGATAGCTTGTCTTCTGCCATTCACTTACTCAGCAAAAACAGTATAAAAGTTATTATTGAGCCCATCCTCCCACCTATTTGTTAGCAACATACCAAGCAGTGAGGAATGAGTCATATTACAATTGTTTGTCTACATCACAAAATCCTGTGGAATAAACAGTAAATATCAAATACACAAACACAGGTGCAGACCATCATTTGCTAAGTAATATGGTCTGATACCCTTGTACTCCCATGCTGACCAATATTGAATCCCCCTGGAAACACACCAGAAACTAAGCCAATTATTGAAGTCAATCATATAATGTCCAGGCAACAGACTCACACCCACACACACATTATGTGCTGTGCCACTGTGCCACCCACTACATGTACAATGAAACCAAAGTGTACATAATTACCTATCTACGTTTGTTTAACTGCAGTATTTTTCAGGTTATCTACTAAGAAATTTCCAGTCCAAGCGAAAACAAAATCTAGTCTAATGCTGACTTTTCACAGTGTGTGTGTGTGTGTGTGTGTGTGTGTGTGTGTGTGTGTGTGTGTGTGTGTGTGTGTGTGTGTGTGTGTGTGTGTGTGTGTGTGTGTCTGTGTGTCTGTGTAACATCAACATGGCCCATGCACACAACCCCATTAATCACCAATTTTCTTGCCCATTGCACCGTAAACATTAAAACAATGCCACAGTATATAGTACAACAGGTCAGAACCATGCCAGTTGAGCTTTCCCTGTAATATTCCCTCTCTTTTATTAATAATATAAATAAAGCTTTGCTTTTGCATGCCTAAACTACAATATAAGCTACCTACGGAGTGCTTCCAGATTACCACAAAGTGAATGGATGCCATAAATATATGTCAAGAATGAAATAAAAACAAAGTGCATAGCATAAGAACAATAAAACACAAAACATGAAAATGCAGAGGGAAATGTACACATCTCCTGAAACATTGACATGCTCACTTGCAAACTTAATTAACGAAAGCTGAAAATAAGCCACATTTCCATAAACTAAGTCTGAGTATGCACAAACACCAAATGCAGCATCTCTCCAGCGACCCCTTTCGCAGTCTGCCCTACTATGCACAATCACCAGAATGCAACATTTCCATCAACAACCCCTTGAGCAGCCCTTCCAAGTATGCACGACAATCAACATGAAACATTAGCCCCAGTGACCTCATTAGTAGAGCCGGGTATACACAAGCTGTAAAATCAAACATTTGCCACATGACCCATGCAGTATAATGTGCACATACCAGTTCTCGCCAGCTACACATCACCCACCTAGAAACCAGACTTATTTCCAAATGTTCTTTGTCTGCAATGTCACACTTTGTTGATATTAGCTTTGTAATAATTGTATGTGTAGCTTTTCTCCCCTGGCCTCCATTGAAAACTGCCTCATTCTGGCCCAATGGACTTTCAACAAACTTCAAAAAATAAATGAAAAATGGTAGCATTCCTGCATATTTCCCCATTCTGAAATCAAACCACAATTAAAAGTTCATGAAATTAATAATAATAGCAACAGCTAATCCAAGATGGGATGACATCATTACAATGCACGTACTCATGTGTTATGTGGATCATTATGGGGTAGGAAATCATATTGGTGAGCTTGAAACTTTTTAATTATTTAATGGTATTTGTTTTATGCATTTTATTATCATGGCGGTCTGAGGAAGCCAATGTGCATTTGGTGAAAGCGCTTACCGATTTCTACATATTTTATTAAAACGTTTTATTTACTTTGTTAGATGAGTTTATGAGTGCCGTGTGTCCTGCTGTTGCTATCATTTGTACTATTTTAGAAAGATTAAAAAAGTATATATTGTTTGTATTTAATGATAATGGATTGCAGATAGCATTAATATAATATAAACAGTATCTGGGGGTGAGGTGAACTCATCAAATTAATTTGCAGTAATCTTTGAACATTTCCAACAGTGACTATTTGTTAGAAATACTTTTGTTTCAGATTAATTTAGAAACATTTAAGAAATATAAAGTTGACTGCTTAGAATGTCTCTTCAATTACCTATCGGCAATAATCTGTGAAATATAATGGAACCAATGATATACAGCTTCACCCACAATATTGAAATGAACATTTCCCTTCAAGCAATAAACCCATAGACTCTTACTGGCCATAGTTAACTGTAACTAGAAAGTTGCCAGTTACTTGAAATGTGCTTAGACAACAGTTTACACCACCTGCTCGTTTCATGAAAAGTTCAGTAATAAATATAACAAGTAAAACCTAATTGTGATTTTAAATTATAGGATGCAAAATTTTAAAATGTATGATATCATCAAAATAATATGCTACTACAAAGAACATTAACTTTCAGATATGGTTACCAACATAAAAATAAAGCTGTTTTCAATGAAGAGTATTCAAATATTTGAAATTATGTGTGTTTACTATATTGTAATTATTTGTGTTTTCAAATGTTATATGAAGAAACTGTATTTATAAGAAAAAGAACTACACGTGGCAACCTAATTTATGCTGGGCGAAAATACTAAAATACTTGCTGCCTGTTACAGTTTCATCAGAAATTCAGTTAATTAGTAACCGTTATGTGCTAAGAAAAATACTCAGCTGACATGCCGGAATATGAATGCTTACACTGTGTTATATATCACACAGTAAATGCAAGAGCCTGGAAATTTCAGAAAGCTAAATTATCTGGGAAGCAGACGATAGGTATTTCATGATAAATTTTAGTTAAACAATGTTTGTTGAGAAGAAAGAAGCAAAGACTTGTCAAACCATAGCATGCTTGAGTTATTCAACTATAAAATAATGTGTTCATGATGCAAGATGCTATATTTACAGATGAATGAATATATATTGTGGATTCAAGTATACATTTATTTCACCAAGTCAGTTATATTAAAAATGCAGATCATTTTTATGATGGACCATAAATAATCTACAATAGCCATATAAAAAAAATTGTTTCAGCTGCAGTGTTTAAAAAGTAAATGATTATTTTACATCAGGAAGAAAGTCATATTTGCTGATAAAGAAAATGTCATTGCTATACACTGGGTAGGGCTTCCATTTTATGTTGAAGGGCCATAATAACTATGTTCCTTGGAAGTCCAAAAATTCAAATGTGTTTACAAGGTGATATACCATAACTCCAAATATGCTGTATCCCTCTTCTCTGATGTGTAGCACTCTTGAAGTCTGAAAATATAATGGGGGGAGGGTGTGCAGCTTGATAACATAGGAAGTGAAATGACAGTTCCCTCATGAAGAATTGAATTCCAGACTTAACTCTAGAATGTTATATGCTGATATGATGCATGCATATGCTTGCATGCCTAAGATGCTAATGTGGTATTACAGTAACAATTGATGTATCATACATTTAGTACAATAAATACGGATGTAATCATGCATGTGGTAAAAGGCTGTGTCTCAAGATCCTATAAATAGATAAAGAAGAGATATAATCATAGATGGGTACAAGAAGGCAAATTGCTAAGTTACCTTCATCAAGATAATGGAGCATGGCAGAAAAAAAACATGCTTGGACAATAACATTATCTGAATATCATGCTAACTTCAAGAAACTAATCAGTAAATGTGAAACATTTTGAATTTTAACTGATATTACATGAATGCTCACTAAGTTGCTGCTCTGAAAATTTACTGCACATGCACAATTATACATTATTTATCAATTATATAAATATTATCAATAGTAGAACTGAACTTAGGCCATCTTTTGAGACTATCTGAAGCCTTCCACACTTAACTGTATTGTGTCTTGGTCAGCCTGACCATCTCCTGAATTTGCCATGTAGTGTGCATTAGATGTTTGAGGGTCATTACTCTGTTGAGCCATAAATCCCTATAAAACAGTCCAGCTTCCAAAAAAATGTTTGATAGGTGATGTGAGTTTGGTCAATAACATGTCATTTTATGTTACGTACAACCCGGAAGCCAGCAGCAGACGAGAAAAGGCTACCTTGTAAGAAACGGTTCAAAATGAAGAGCTCCGATGATAACCAGAGGAAAAAAACAGTAAGCCGGTCAAGTTTGTCTGATGATGCGCATCCTTTCAGACCTTCTAATTAAATACTCTGTGTGTGTGTTGTGGCAATAACAATGCATAACCAAACACGCATCTGTACTACTTACTATGCCACCACTTACTCAACTCCACATGCGACACAAAGAAAACACATACACAACTATCCTCTGTACAATTTTGTTAAAATTACAGTGTTATATAGGAAGAACTTGCACAGCTAACATATGGCAGCAACCTGAAGTAGAATGTACTATATACGTAAATGGAGCACTCTTGCAGAAACAAACAAATACAGTACCTCACCACTTAGGTAGGGAATGGCAGGAAAAGAAGGTAGTTGTTGCGCTGAGCTGACCGGGAACTCTAAACTCCAGTGGCTGAACGGGAACTCCTGGTTGTGCCTATATGGCGGTCCGTGAATTCCTTGAATGGTGAAATAAAATAGAGGATTCAGTAGCAGGTAAAATCTCCAGTTCTTCGCAGAAAGAAGGAAATACCTGCTGCTGGACCCACTATTTATTAGGGGATAACAAAAGAAGCTTAGGTTGGGGGTGGAGGTGCTATGCAAGTGGCGGCTCGGAATGCAAGAATCCGATTGGCTGCCACCACTTGCTTAGCAAGAACTTTTAAAACACCTTTTCTGAAAAAACTTCAATGTGACCTTAATGTTAAAACACACTGAATCGTAATTAGATATGATAAATTACATATTCAGTTACGATTTCAGAGTGTTTTACATTAAGGAGAACTACAAATCAGCTATACACTTTCTCTCGCTTGTGGAAGCACTCGGGGGTAATGGCTTGAAAATTGTATCTTCTCATGGCGCGCTTGGGCTTAAACACACAGGCGCCATGAGAAGCTACTCGGGGTTAATGAGTTAAGTTCAGCTTACACAGCTGTACGTTTTCTTCCTTAATCCTTCTTTCAAATATTACTGCATACTTTTTTAATTTCTTCATACCTTCAAAACCTGCTTTGCCTAGTATGTTAGTGAGCTATTTTTAAAAATAACTCCATAAATCATCCTTCACCCTAATATGTGCTTTTGAAAAACTGACACATAGCTTTCCCATCCTTGATTAATGTTTCATTAATGCCCTTTGCTATCCGATGCTCAAGAAATTGCATGTTTAACTTTCAAGCACCATTTCCTATATCTTTACCTTTTAGCCAATTTGTTTATAAGTAGGAAAGCTGATGAACTGATAAACCACAACTTTCACTTTTTTGCCTGTCTTTCTATCCCCTGAATAAAAAATGTGGCCATTTTCTGCTCTCAGTTGAGCTTCACATAAGTGCTTCTCTTTTTCACATCTTCCAGGTGTCTTGTTAAAATTCTGAGAACTGAAGTTGCAATCCTGGGAACAGTGAAAGTGCAGATTGGGGGTATATACTGAGCCCAAAGTTACAGTAACTCCAGGTATTCCCCTTACACCGATGTACAGTGATCTTGGAGTTAGTGTAGTTAAGTTGCAGGGAGTGAGCGAGGTATAGGGGAGCAAAAACCTCATGCAAAAACATTGTAATGCCATTCCACTGACTTTTAATATTTACTGAATTCCCTGCAGAGATGCAGTACTATAGTTAATATACCTGTGACCTGAGTATTCCTAAGTTTGATTCCCACAGTATTCATTTGCCTACAGTGTGACACTAAGCCAGACACTTAACCAGACAGTGTTCCTGGAATGGACCTGGGCTCCCTTCCTCTGAGCAACAGAGTGAATTGCCACAGCAGTATCTTTAATTAATGCAGTGGTACACTGGCATTTCATAAACTATTTCAGAAGTCAGTGATTTAGTTGACTTTTATGTTTCAGTTGTGGTTACCATGTATCATTAGCATATGTTGCATAAATCCAACAATATAGCTCAAAAAGTGATCTGTGGGGACTTTCAAGATGGCTGCATACTGTTCAGCAACTTAACTTAGGTTCTCCTAGTGTGGAAACAGAAACTGAGAAAAAGGAGTGCCATTGAAACTATTTTTGTATAAAATTCAGTTACTGGCTAGTAAGTACACTGCCTGGATGCCAACAAATAAGACATTTTGAGAAACTGAAAAAAAATCAGTCAGAAAAGGGGAAGAGAAAATGTTGTTTGTGAGGATTCTGTAACTTTTCGTCAAAAAGCAGTACAAGCTTCAGCTTTGGTTCAAGAGATGGCTCCCAGTAATCAAGAGGGGAAAAATGAAATGTATTCAGCTGTGATTAAAATAAATGAAACATTGAAGGAATATATCAACTCAAATAACAACAGGCTAGAAAAGTGGAAGAAGCTTCAACTAGCTTTTCAGATGTACTGATAAAAACTGCAAAAATTCGAGCCTGAAATGAGGAAAAAGCTGGTTAAGTATGAGGCTTCTCAAGAAGGTCTGTTTCAAAAATAGTATTGTTGGATGCCAAAGCATGCAAATAAAACATGAGATTTATTTTTTGCTGTACTACAGAAACTGGAAGGAACAGACTCTGTTAATTTTATGAAAGCACAAATAAGCAACTAGACTGGTGTCTCACAGCAGAACGTGTTAACAGAAAGAACACATTGAGTGAATGTTCCAAACCTGGCCATGAGAAAGCAACCAAGACCTATATTAGTAAAGATGCAATCATGCCAACAGAAAGAGTTGATCCTGACATAACTGTGGCAGAAAGGAATTGTGTTAAAAATTAGAGATGGTAGAGTGTTTGTAGAAAATTATTATGCACTATACACCAGGTAGAAGAGAAACAAATTTATCCCAGCAATCAGGGAATGTCGAGAGGCAGGTGTGAGATTCAAGCTGTTGTATCCAGCTGACTTCAGAGAATCAAAGACATTTTTTGATGCAGAACAGGCTAAGGAGGAAATAAAAAAGTTTATCAAAAAAAGGGAGCGAGCATGCAGAAGGGGACCCTTTTTCATTTGTCTGCCAATGAAGTTTATAGAAAGACTTTGCCAGCTGAACCTTAAACAGTATTCCAAACAAAAATGCTTTAGAGACAGGAAAAAAGCACTGCAATTGATTACAAGAATCAGGAGTACCTTGGACTTGAAACAGAGTCTGATGTTGGAAGATGGAGATGAACAGGAAGAAGACCAGCAACACTGAAATTAGTCAGTAAATGGGAGACTATAAAGCATTAATTACATTTTTGAAATATGGCTTTGCAAGAACTGGCTGAAAAAGAATGGACTTTTGTTGACTGTGGGTGGACGTTAAAGCATATACTTCACCTTTTCATTAATGTTTATAAGGTTACTACAAAGGGAAAACAGTAACTAAGTAAAACATTTTTTGTTCTTATTAGTGTTTGTATAAAACATTTCTTGATATAAAGTGTATGTTATATATAATAAAGCAGTTTATATAGTGAATGTATTTTAAATGTAGGGGAGTTTTTTTCAGTGTCTGTTTTATGTATTAAAGATATCAAAGTAAACAAGTACTTTTTTTACTTGTAAGAAATATAGGTTTCACAGTATAACAAGAGAAGAAAGGTTGGACAGAAGCAAGTTTAATGTTAATAAGCTATGATCTTAGACTGCTGGGGCAAAGTTGGGGAGTAAATGTACACTGATTGTATAATATGTAGAATGAAGATATTTTCTGTTATCATGCAAAGGTAAATGTCTGGATTAATGCCCCGGCTTAATCTGTAAACATATGTTTTTGCAAAGAAGAAGTTTTTAAAAGTAAGACAAAATGATGAAAGCCATGAAAAATGAAGTTTTTTTTACATCTGCAAAATGTTACCATGTTTTTTTTTCCATTAGCAAATGTTCAGTGGGAGTTAAGAAGTCTGCAGCTGAAGGCAGCTATACATTCTGTTCTGAGTCAAATTAACAAAGATTCATTGCTGAGTGCTTCTCAATGGAGATGAGCTGTGTGCAGGTGCATGCAATTAATCCTGAGAATTCTGAGCATTCTTTGCTGAGGGAAATGCAAAATGTAAATGTACAGTGTCAAGATGTTCAGTGAAAAATAGTTTAAAGTTATGAGAAGTGAATAAGAGATAGCATCCTCCCTTGCATCTAGCAGCTTTAATACTTGAATGCATTTAGTAGAACAGTGTACACTTTAGTTTTATTTCTGAAAGCATATGACTTGTTTTCACATATGGGGGGAGCTAGAGATAAGAAAAGAGCAGACAGCAATCAGTGAAATGGGAACACAGGCTGCACCCATGTGCTTTAGCATGGGTAACCTTAAATTTAGGTTAGGTAGTGCAGCTGTCAGTTTGGGGCAGTTGTCCCTGTCTGGAGTTTTTTTGTGTGTGTGAGGGTTTTCATTGAAAAAAAAGTCTTGAAAAATGTGACATTGGTTCAATTGGAGATGAGAAAAAACAACTGTATAAAATATCAGGCTGCCAAACACAAAATCTACACGTTATGTATAATAGAAGGGAACATTTTTTTTTTTATCATAATGGCTACATTACCCTTTGCATTTTAGAACATAAATAGCCTTACACATATAAACAAAAAGAAAGAGTATTGAATTATATTAAGAAATGCAGAGAGCAAATGCTGTAGGAGGCACATTTGGAATTAAATGAGCATGTGAATTTGACAAAGAAAGGATTTTAAGATGGGTAATTAGCAGAATATCAGGAGCAAATGAATAGGGGAGTAATTATACTAATTACTAGATGGGGTCCAATAATGATAGAAGGAAACAAGACAAAAATGGTAGATTTTTGGTTGTAAGGGGGTGTTGGGAAGACGATTACACAGATGTGTATTTACATTCTACCAAAAACTTTCATCAGGGAATATTACTTATAGGTGGGGATTGTAACATGATATGCAATCATGAGGAAGTATCAGGAGGACCTTGAAGGGAAAATATAATAAAATAAAATAAGTTAGATTTCTGAAGACTTTTTTTTTAAATATTTGTATGGAAGATGTAAATATAGTAGTAGGAAATCAAAGAGAATTTACGTATTATTCCCCAAAGTATAATAACTGGGCTATACTAGATAGATAGTATATTTCATAGGAACATTTGCATGTCATCCAGTTCCACTTGGAAGTGATGACATGATGATATGGATGAAGTTGGTCATTCTGTGTATCCAAGAGACAAGATGGAAGGGCAGTGCAGCAAAGTCATTTGGCTTGGGATCCAGAGTTTACTACTCTGGAGAGGGACAGGCTAGAAATGGTGTGGAAATTGTGGTGAGAGAGAAAGGCTTCAGATGGCAGTGAGTGATTTCATCAGAATTAGTGACAGACTCATGGCAGTCAGACTCCATTGTAGTGATACGGCAGTATTCATAATCTCAGCCTATGCCTCACAGCAGGGGTGTGATAGTGAGGAAAAGAGTGCATTCACACAGTAGTTGCAGGATCACTAGATAAAGCAGGACAACATGAATTGGTGTTGATAATGGGTGACTTGAATGCACATATCGGGAGAGACAGAACACGATATGAGGACTGCCTGGGTCCACATAGGTGGGACAACAGAAATAAAGGAGAGGCCATTCTAGACTTCTGTCTGGCAAATAGCTTGATAGTACCCAACAGATGGTTCAAAAAGAGAGACAGTCACAAGATCACATACAAGAGTGGCCAACGTGCAACTGAAGTAGATTTCCTCCTAGTTAGGAAAAGGTACTGGGGTAGAATCAGTGATTGCAAAGTCATCACCAGTGAAACAGTCAACCCACAGCATAAATCCCTGGTTGCCACAATTAGCTGTAAGCAGTGGTCACAGATGGCTATAAGATTAACAGAGACCAGGCTGAAGACCTGGAAGTTGACTGGAGAGAAAGTACAACAGTTCAAGGAATTACTCAGGGCTGTAGCACCCCCAAGAGAAGGAGGAAATAGGTAGAGTTGAAGAAGAATGGCAGTGCCTCAAAACAGTATATATGAAGACTGCAGAACAGATATGTGGTCGAGCCAGGTATGGAAATAAGATATATAAGGAAAACTGGTGGTGGAATGCAGAAGTCCTGGAAGCCATCAAAAGAAAGAAGGAGTGCAGGAAAAAGAGAAGATAGGAAAGACCAACCAGGCTAGGAAAGAATACTGGTTGGTAAATAAAGAAGCTAAGAAAGGATTTGCAATAGCAAAGAAGAGAGTATCTGAGGCACTCTACCACCCTCTGGAAAGTGACTCAGTAGATGGCACAAAAAACTATATCAGGTTGCAAGGTAAAGACTGAAAGATAAAGAAGATAGTTAGACACCCTTGCCAGCAACAACCTGGTCACCAGTCCACAGCACATCAAAGGCAGATGGAAGGAGTATTTCCAGCAGCTTCTGAATGAACAAAACCCCACAGAAGCTGTACTGCCCCAAAAACAGCCTATGATGAGAGAAGAAGAGGAGCCCACCTTAGAAGAAATACAAATAGCACTAAAGAAAATGAAGTCAAGATAAGCAGCAGGCTCAGATAAGGTCACATCAGATATGATAAAGATGCTAGGTGAGATAGGGGAGAAATGACTTCTGAGGGTGCTTATAGCAGTGTGGAGAGAAAGGCGTATCCCAGATGACTGGAGAATAAGCATACTTGTGCCAGTGTAAAAGAACAAAGGGGACATTCACAACTGTGGACAGTACAGAGGCAGCAAACTCCTATCACATTGCATGAATGTTCTGGAGAGGGTGATTGATAAATGGATATGCACAGTAGTTGAATGTAAGATGGGAGATGAGCAGTTCACATTCAGATCAGGATGCAGCACAACTGACCTGATGTTTGCAGTGAGACAGATAGTTGAGAGGAAGCTAGAGATGAGGAAAGAGTCCAACTGGGCATTCCTAGACTTGGAGAAAGCATATGACAAGGTCCCAAGAAAGCTGATCTGGGCAGTACTGTGGTGGTTCAAAGTCCCACAGATATTGGTAGAATTAGTGCAGGCTGTGTACACAGACCCAGTGACTTAGGTATGAACAGTGTTTGGCCTCACAGAGGGGTTCCCAGTGGAAGTGGGTGTATGCCAGGGTTTAGCTATGAGACAACTGCTGTTCATACTGGTGATGGGCTACATTAACAAACAGGTTGGAGGGGACAGATCAACAAAGTTGATGTATACAGATGATGTGGCATTACAGGTACACTCTGAGCAAGAACATCAGCAAAGGATAGGGGAATGGAATGCAAAACTGAAGGCACATGGGATGAAACTAAGCACAGATGGTGTTAGCAGCGAATTGGGGAAATGAGAAGAAACTGAGAATTGAGATAGAAGGGCATATAGTGGAACAGGTAAATAGCTTCAAGTATCTGGGAGGGGTGGTTGAGAAGAAGGGAAGCCTGAATGAAGAGGACAAAGCTAGAATCAGGGCGCTGCAGCCAACTGGCATAGAGTCTCAGCTGTAGAGTACGACTAAAGGCAGAGCAAATGAAGAAATTAGAGGTGATGGAAATAAAGTGCTTGAGAAGGGTGGTAGGATATACACTGTGGACAGACAAAGAAATAAGGACATAAGAGCAGAAGCCAAAGTAGCTCCAATTGCAGAAAAGATCAAAGAGAACAGATTAGGGTGGTTCAAACATGTGCATAAAAGCAGAAGACAACCATACCAGATTACTTATAGCAATTATTGTAGTACACAAAAGTGCTACCAGTACTAAACATTCTACAAGGAAACAGCTCCAGTACTTATTATTAATGCCTACCCCTCCAGGCATGTGTAAAGGTCAGTTCCCTGTGCTTTCTCCTGTTAACCTGGTGAACTTGGGCATCCTGAGGCAATGTAGCAACTGCCTCATGTACACCAACAAACCTCTCCAGTAACCTCCCAACACTTAGACTTGCAAGAGATGTACTTGTATATCCAAACTGGAAGTCACGCACTCTCCAGCCAAGACCGGAATAGCAGGTCAAGAGGAGAAGGTCATCACTTGCACCACACCACATGGAGCACATATCCCTCCAGAACACACACCAGCACTGCCTTCACATAAAAACACAAACCACACACCCACCTTTGCGGAGGCTCTCAATAAAAATCTACCCAAACAGCAGAGACCTCCAAGGCAGAAACGCACTCAACCACCACAACACAATACTAATCACGAGACACATAGCTCTCCCAAACAGTGTGCCACTCAACCAAAGCCCCTAAGGCAAAACAGCATGCCCAGTACACTAGTCATAGGTGACTCAATGGTAAGGCACACTGATGTCCCACTCACTAGGTTGAATAAGGGGAAAGTAACAGTCAGCTGCCTGTCAGGTGCCAGGATTCGCCATATAATGCACACACTCAGCTCCCTCAACAACAGGTACAAATATGACTCTGTCATTGTACATATGGGTGTGAATGACCTGTGACGTACCTCCCTGGACTACATGAAAAAAGACATGGAGGAGCTCTCGGATT
This sequence comes from Protopterus annectens, assembly GCF_019279795.1. Taxonomy (NCBI): domain Eukaryota; kingdom Metazoa; phylum Chordata; order Ceratodontiformes; family Protopteridae; genus Protopterus; species Protopterus annectens. The sequence goes on from NC_056735.1 coordinate 344,445,905, forward strand.
ATGTAACCTAGGCGGGTACGACCCTAGTCCTGAGCAGCATCCTAAGATCACCCAGAATGATACCACAGTACAAGCAGAAAATGATAAATTTCAACAATTGGCTAAGTTTCTGGTGTCATTCTAAGGGGATCCAGTATCTGTCTTCCTGGGATGAAATGACTGAGAGACCCCGATGCTTTGCCAGAGATGGCCTGAATCTGTCACCCCTGGGCTTCTGGATACTGGCCAAGGCTCTTGCCACCCCTATAGTGCCTTTTTTTAGGCGGTGTTCCAAAGACCAAATTACTACTGTAACAGCTACAAACAAACGCAATCTGAGGGTCATGCTGCTCAACGCTAGAAGTGTAAATCTCAAAATGCACTCGCTGGAAGCACTCCTTAAAATGGAGAACATCGACATTTGTGCTGTAACAGAGACCTGGTTCAAGGCAGCAGAAAGCACCCCTGCACTACCAGGCTATAATTCATTCCACACCTTTCTGCCCCAGAACTTGGACCGAAGCACCAAAGGTGGTGATGTTTCCATATTCATAAAGGATATGCACACCTCCAGACTAGTAGCCCAATATAATGCATCAGAGATACTTCAGGTGCAGCGAACATTGGGTAAGACAGCAATTCATGTTGTAGCCTCTTATACTTCCCCAACCATGTCCCAAGTCACTCACACCACGTTTCTAAGCACCCTGGAGAATATTAGGGTCCAACCTAACACACTCATGCCATACTGGGCGACTTCAACTACCCCTCCTTTAACTGGGAAAGCTACTCATGTACCAATACACTTGCCTAACGTTTCTTGGAATTCATTAATTCCAATGCTCTGGACCAGCTCGTTCTTACCCCCACTATAGGTGGCAACATCCTTGACCTGGTCATTACTAACATGAGCGACCGTTGCTCTACACCAAAAGTCAACTCCTCCCTGGTTAGATCCGACCACAGAGTAATCACCTTGGAAATCCTCCCACCCCCACCCCCCCTTGCAAAGGTAACCACCATGAAAAACTTCTCCAAAGCTAACTTTGGGCTCCTAAGAACAGAGGTGGCTAACTTCACAGCACCCATGCAAATGGAGAATAGTTGCATGACTGCCGAATCATACACAAATGCACTGTACGAACATGTATACAAATGCATGGATCTCGCCATACTCAATAGAACTAAGACGCTCTCCTCCAAAAAAAGGAAGCCAATCTGGTGGATAAACAAACTCTACAACAGGAGGAGGAAACTCATGTGGAATAAGGTGAAGTCCCAAAACTGGAAAAACTCCCTTATCAGCCTCAACAAAAAGTTGAGATCCCTCATCAAATCCTCTAAAGCTAGATATGAAAACAGAATTGCAGCAGATAGTAAAGACAACCACAAGGCCTTCTGTAGTTATGTAAAGAACCTCCATGGTAATACCCAGATTTGCTCTAAGCTACTGCACAATGGTACGTCCTGTACCGAGCCAACAGATATTGCCAATATACTGGCCGACAGATTTAATGTCAACTTTACCTCCCCCAAAGGACCAATCACAATACCAGTAGATAGCCAGGCTATTACTACTGCACAGATTAAAACAGCACTGTCCATGGCCAAGAATACAGATTTTATGGGACCTGACAATATACCTGGCTGTGTTCTACATGAACTACAGAGTGAACTGGCACCTCACCTGTGTGCCCTGTTCAATCACAGCCTCACCTCAGGCTTTGTCCCTACCAAGTGGCGCACTGCTATAGTCACCCCCCTACACAAAGGAGGAACGACTACAGAGCTTGGGAACTATCGCTCCTTTAGCCTGACAGGTCTGATATGGAAAGCTGTGAAACACATCATCATGGACCTAATAAATAAGGATATAGGGAATCTCCAAACTCTGGATCCCACACAGTTTGGTTTTGTGAAGGGTAGATCATGCCTGCTCAACTTATTCGACTTCTTTGAGACAGTCACCAGAGCTGTGGATGAAGGCAAGGTGGTTCATACAGCCTACCTTGATCTGGCCAAGGCCTTTGATACCATTCCCCACTCAGGAATCATAGAAAAACTCACTAAGCAAGGCATCAACCCCTATATCACTAGGTGGTTTGCAAACTGGCACACAGATAGAACCCACAGTGTGAAAGTAGCTGATTCCAAGTCAGACTGCTGGTCCTCTCCTGTTTGTTATTTACTGCACAGAAGTCCAATCCAACATGAAGGGACTCTGGTTGACAAAGTTCACAGAGGATTGCAAGTCGGGAGCCATTATTAACCCCCCCCAAGTGATGTTGACATCCTACAGAAAGGCCTTGCTGAGACCAAAGACTGGTGTCAGAACCATGGCCTTAAGCTCCGTGCCATAAAATGTGTTGTCATCCCCTTTGGGAAAACCCCATTTCTCTTGAATTACCACATTGATGGTAGTCCATTGAACACAGAAGGCGTTATAAGAGATCTGGGAACACAGGTTGACAGCAACCTCTCTTTTGACCACCACACTGCCACTGTGGTCAGAAAGTCCTTCTATGTGGCACATCTCATTACTAAGGGTTTTGCATCCAGGAAGAAAGAGGTCATTGTCTCCCTCTGCTCTTCCCTCATTAGGCCAGTCGAGTACAATGCCCCATTTGGCATGCACCTCACTAGACACCTTCAAAAAGTGGAGAGGCTGCAAAAGTGCCTCACAAAGAGAATCCTAGGCCTTAAACAGTTGTCCTACATGGACAGACTCCAAAAACTCCAACTATTCTTTGTCTCATATCACCTACTTAGAGGTGCTCTCTGCTTGACTTAAAAAGCCATGTCTGACCCAGCTCTGTTAGAAATGCTACATCTAAAGACATCCCAATCTCTCCACACCACATGATCCAGAGACCTCAACCTCATTACCACAATCAACAGAATGTGCTGGAGGGATAGGTTCATAACCGAGAGACTGCCCATGCTATGGAATAGACTTCCCGTACATGTCAAGCAGAGCACCTCACTGGCCCTCATCAAGAGAAATCTTGATGAGTAGATAGGAAATAGAAAATTCACCCCGGGGAGCACTCCAGTGGCTCTATTCAACAGAGGCACTGGAAACTAAGGTCGGGTGGCACGATGCCAGGGTAATCCTATGGGCTAGGCTTGTAAAGGCTCCAGGGCAATTAGCCTAGTACACATCTATGAACCTATGGTGAAGAAGAGTTGGGCAGACAGGAAAAAAAGTAAGACAAAATGAGGATGTACAGTAAAGAGGTAGATGGATTGTGTGAAAGAAGCTCTGCAACAGTCAGGCATGAGTGTCTAAGAAGGCAGGAGTGTGGCACTCTATCGAGAGAGATGGCGACAGTTACCATGATACTCCAACCCCATGTAGAAAATGGTAAAAGGGGGGCTGATGATGATGATGATTTGCATTTAATTGAAAGCTTCAACACACAGCCAGTAACTATTTCAGATCATGAATCAGTGTTCCTGGAATGAACCTGAAAATGGTCAATGTGAATCAGTTTTCTATCCTGGTTAACATGTTTTGTTTTAATGTCAGTTTTTTCCAACCTCTTTGATTAATTTCTACAAATTCTGACACACTATAAAAAAGAAAAAAAAAAAAACTTTATACAAATGGAGTATACCTCACAAAGGCTACCTTTTTTGAGCAGCTTTAATGATGTCTACAGTAAGGCGCTTTGGTTTCGCAGTCATATTTATTTTCTTCTCACCTTTCTTAGGGATGGATTCGGAAAGCTACTCTTTTTTGATACAGTCTTCCATGACAAGCTACTGCTTCATCTAGTGTCATTTGGCCTATTCACGCTCTCCTGGTTCGAGAGTTACCTATCAGATAGATCACAAGCTTTTAAATGGCAATCAAGTTATTCCACCTTCCTACCAGTACCTGCTGGTGTACCTCAAAGATCAGTACTTGGACCCCTCTTGTTCAACATATTTATTAACAGTTAAGCATGTCAACCTAATCTAATATGCTAATAATTCACTTTTATATGTTCAGCCCAGAATCCTGCTCATCTTCAAGAACTTACTAAGGACTCCTTTACCTCGTAAAAACTTGGCTCGTCAAATCCAACCAAATCCTAGGTCCAGTGAAGACGAAAACTACTCCTTTCACCACTAAGCACCATACTGACCGCAAAAAAGCTTCAAAATCATCTCCTTCTACAACACAGTAGTTGACATGGTTTCCAACACTATTTAACTAGGTGTCACTATTGATGATAACTTGAAATTTGACTTGCATATTCAGCAAGCTATCAAAACGCTGGGTATGTTACACAGAGTTGGGCACTATCTCAGTAAAAGAAGAAGGACAACCCTCACCGCCTCCTATTTTCTTCCCCCACTGCTGTATGCCTCATCAATTTTCACCAGTCTCCAGCAGTGCTACAATAAAATAACCAAGTTCACATCCAATAATGCTTACTGTTCTTATCACTGCATTGCCCTTAAGCACATTAACTGACTAGAACTACTCCACTACCCCACTCTGAAATGCAAGTAGCAATCAGTGCAGTGCATCACCATGAAAAGATTCCCTACCCTAGGCTTTTCATTGCAAAGGAACACCCCCATCTGGCAACTCTGCTCAGTGTAAACATGTCCTCATGGTTCCAAAGTCCAACAACAAAGCTTGAGATTCTGTATACTCCAGTCATGTCTCCAAGCCTTGGAACTCCATCCCACTCCCTATTGGACTCACTGAAGACCAACACATCTTCAAATCTAAACTAAAACAACTTCTCCTTAACTCTTGGCTATGCTACTGCTACACTCCAGGATAAGATTAAAAAATAAATAATTAAACAGAAAAGACTGTATTTGGCATTTCCCCTAGCTAGAGTGATATGTTGCTGTAATTACACTGTAGTTTCTATAAAATTATCGTATTCCTTGCTGTCTAAAACTAAAACTGCGAACTATTAGTCTCCATAAGCTTCCATTTTCAGTTCTATCCCACTTCACTTCTGTACATTTAAACCTACCAGTTTGCACTAACACAATAACAAAATATGTACTTAAATTTCTTTTGAACTACCTCAGCACAGAATCTGTAGCATTAACACTCCTACAATGTACTATTCAAACATGTATTAAGTGCATTTGTAAGCCCTTTTGTATTACTATGTTTTGCTATTAAGCATAAATGTATAATGTCTTAAGTATTACTATTACGTATGTGTAATATTTTAGTTTTTGCATAGTCTGTGAAAATGTGGTAGTCGATTATGTTCTTCAGCTTTATATACATGGAGTTTTTCTCCCTGGGCCTCCACTGAAAAGAGGCTTTGTGCTTAGCTGATCTTTCCTAGTAAACTAAACAAAATAAAATGCAATAAATAAATAATATTAACTAATAAAAGTTCATACATTCCCATGCATTTTGTTATCTGAATAATGGCAGAAGGAGGTTCCATGAAAGACTGATGGAGGAGTCCCTTTCAGTACCATTCAGTTTGATCAGAGTTTTTCTGAGATTCTGCTTGAAGGATTCCCTGTGACCATTGCTTCCTAACGGTAGCTCCCCATAGTTAGTGGTCGGTTGGGTCTGTCAGGGGCAGAGGTGACCTCTGATTAGCAAGAGTTTGGATGTTCATCATTAGATCACTGTTGCAGTAGCTTAAGCTGTTATGGGTTACATCCTACCCATGATATGACAACCAGCCAGCTTACAAAGCTTAAGGGCACCTTCTGTGTACATTAACTGTTGAACAGCTTGAGGAGAATGATATGAAGTCAGTGGTTAGGGTGCCAAACTTTCAGAACTTTCTTACTGTCAAATTGCACTCTTTTTTTGCAGGCTTTGAATGATCAGTGGTTGGCTAGTGGTTTTCTCTAGGGCTGGGCAGGTAAGTACCCCATTGGAGAATTCCTTCCACCTTACCAATTTTGTAACAAAATGTTTATCTTTTCTGTCAGAATTATCAGTAAGGTATTTTCAGCTGTCAACCTTAAAAAATCACATTTTAAGTGAGGCTGTTCTGTAGAGAAATACTTTTCAAAATTTTATATCTATTGCTAGGGACTAGTGGTTTTCAGTCAGGTTGTATCACTGACTGTCCAGGCCTTTGCTACCCACATGTCAAACAACTTTCTGGTAGAGACATGATGTCAAACAACTTTCTGGTAGAGACATGAACCAGTCTTCAGGCACTTTGGTTATTCTTTCCCCGATCTGCAAAAAAGAAAGTTGTGCAGGAGTCCTTTGGTCTTCAAGCCTGCTTCCTCTTTACCTCAGCTGCTGTTGATGAGTGACCCTGGTATGTCCATTTCACATATTTCAGACTGCTCATCTTTTTCTCATGATCTGTTTGATGTTGCTTCTTGAGAAGCTGCTAAAGACCAAAAGAGAAAAATGTCCTGTGGAGTTGGTCGGCTGTCTCTTCGGACAAGAAATAACAACACTTGTCGGTGATGGAGGAGGGAGCAGACCTAATGTCTATCATGATAGCAGTTTGCCTGAGAGTCAGACTCCTGCCCTCAAGGAGTCTGATAAATTATATAAGGTTCCTCATACTCTCACATTTCTTTTTTTCCCCATCCCTAAATCAGACCCTGCAGTGATTTATTTTCCCAGACCATCTCCCATACATGTTTTGGCAGCTAGTCCTATTCCTTCTGATAAAGATGAGAAAGCATTGGATACATTTCAGAAATAAGTTTATACTTCCACTAGTGAATTGTCAGGCTGACATGTCCATGTTTCTGCTGACTTATTTTGATGATATGAGAAAGTTAATTGCTGACCTGTCTTCTTCAGAGACCGATATCTTGGAATTTTTTAAACATACTCTCTGTCTCAGGTAACCAAACACTATTTAACATGTTCTTATGACACTGATGATGTTCAGTCTAGAGCAGCAGCTACTGGCTCAGTGATGAGAAGATTTACCTGGTTATGTTCCCAGAACTCACTAGAGGATGTCACACCTGAGATCCTGAATGTCCTCATGGATAAAGAGGTGCTATTTGGTCCTTCTGATGTGGTCCTTAAAAGATTTGATGAAAGGAGTATGTTAATTCAGGAGGCTACCCAGATGTTTTCAACTCCCTCTGCCAAAGTTCAGTAGAAACATTTCTCCCAATTCAGTTTCCTTTTATAGGAAACAAAAATAAAGAGTCTCAGCAAGGCAGAAGTTAGCAAAATTTCAGTAAGCAGTGTCAGGGAGGTTCAAAAAAGAATGGAGGCTATTCCAAAAATCAAGGACAGTCTAAAAAAAAACAGACTGAGGATATGCCCTTTTATGCTTCCCTTCCCCATCCTGCAGTCCAGTAAAGCTGTCCCAAAATCTAGGTCTTCATTTTCCTCTCTGGCAACAGATAACTTCAGACACTCTAGTTCTGAGAATCATCCATAAAGTGTGCAAATGGCAGTGGAACTATCTTCCTCCTTTCAAGTGATTCATCTGCATTCCTCCACTCAAACCTCCATGTTTCCTCCTATGTAAATTCAAATAATATCACAGGGCGTTATAGAACTTGTTCCCTGTTTCAACTAGGGAAAAGGTTTTATTCAAGAATATTTCTGGTGACAAAGAAAGAAGGACCTTGGAGACCTGACTCAGGACCTTTCATTTCTAAAACCTTCACATCAAAATCCCCAAATTCAAAATTATTTCTCTACAGTCTGTTACTTGTCAGTCTACCTTTAGTTGTTGGTAACTGTGGGATTTAACAAATGGCTGTCATCACATTCCAATACTCAATGTTTTTCTGTCTCTGGTTCACATTTCCAGTTTTCTGCTTTACCCTTTGGCTTGTGTACAACTCCAAAGGTGTTTGCAAAATGCTTGGTTCCTGTAATAATCCATTGCAAGCTCAGGATATTCACATTTTTCCATATTTAGACAATTATCTTATTTTTGCAGATCATTTTACAAGTTATCAAGAATCTCTAGATCTGGTAAAGAACATTTTTTCTCAGTGTGGAATTTCAGGTGAACAAAGAAATGTCTTCTCTTATTCCTTCTCACAAAATATTATTTCTGGGATGTCTTCTGGATACATTCCTCATGGTGGCTTTGCTTCTGCAGGAAAAGTAGAATTTTACAAGGAACAATTTCTGATATTCTCTAGCTAGTCTAACATCTGCCAGGGAAAATCTCAGGATTTTGGCTTTCATGTCCTTTATAGTTCTCATGAGGAGAATTCAATTGTTCTGCAAATCACTTTGCATCGAACACCAACATCCCCTGTAATTTCAAATTCCAGTACTGGGATTTGTAAAAAGGGATTTACTCTAGTGGGTATACCAGTTATCTCCCATCCCAGGTCTCTCCTTCTCCCTTCCAGCCTCTACACAGTCTGTAACAGTAGATACTTAAGGCTTTGCTTGGGGAGCTGTTTCCAAGGGTGTGAAAGTTCAGGGTCTGTGAAGCAAGCTGGACAGACTGAAACACATAAATCTCAAACATGTGATGGCTATAGTAACATTTCTGAATCATCTTTGAGTAATAGTCCCTCTACTACTAATCATGGACAACACCACAGTGTCTATCCTTTTCCAGACTAGTTCTGACAGTATGGGAACTAGCAGCTCAGTGCTGTCTATCCCTGTAGGATAATTGCTTTCTTCTGTCAGAGCAGAATATTGTCGGACACAAGCTGAGCAGGATCAGGACAGACCCCATAAATGGAAGTTAAACCCAGGGGGGTTTTCCAGGAATTGATCCAGCTTTGGGGACCTCCAAAAATAGATGTGTTTCCTCCCATTCACAGCACACTGTTAAATGTATTCTGCTCCAGAACTCCATGCACAAAGGTATGGAAGACAGATACCTTTTCATTCCCATGGATAGGAAAGTTTCTCTATGCCTTTCAAACCTTTCCTCTGATAACCAGGAGTTTATTTATTTATGTATTTATTGACAGTTGTTGACCGGGAAAGTCCACTGGGTCAGAAACCCATTTTTATTGGAAGCCCGGGGAGAAAAGCTCCATTTACAGTAAAACATATAAAGATAGGTACAATTTACATTTTTAACAATATGATTTTTATACAATTTCAGTAGTAGTAATAAGCAAAATAAGTAAAAATATACAATCAGGTTAAATGTAGGCAATGGATAATCACGTAGTAGCATTCTGTTAATCTTTATTCTCTGATAGGACAGAGGCGAGAAACAAAGTTATTTATATTAATATATTCTTCTAAAGATTCAGACTCTCCCACAGTAATTATGGTGAGCCCCCTTTGGCCTGGGCAAAAATGCTTCTCCCTTCCTTTGAAAATGTCTGAGGGCAATTATCACAAGCTTTGCCACTAAATGATCTTAGCTTACACAGGACGGGTTGTTTGGTACAGTCTAACATTAAATTTTTTCATCTCGCTGCCTAGATTATAGCATTTTAATATTTTAGGCATCTGTTGTCTGAGGACATGTGGGAGATATTAAAGAAGGCTAAGAAACTCACTACCACAAAGTTATATTTGTCTAAGCGGAAAAGATTTTGTAATTGGTGCCATAGTTAGAACCAGGACCCATTTCAGGCCCAGACACCTCCGGTTCTACAGCATTTGTTTCAGTTATTACAATCTGTCCTTTCTTAACTGTTCTGTGTAGATTCAACTCTTGGCCATTTCTTCTTCTCTGCCCATATATTCCTCCCTTTCTGCACTGCCTTAATTGAAACCTTTCTTGAAAGGGGTTTTACATGTCTGCCCACCTAAAAGACAGGTGGCTCCTTCTTAGTATCTTAACTTTCTACTTTGAAACTTATATATATTTTTTTCTTTTGAACCTCTAATTGAGCCTAAGTTGAAGTTCTTATCTCGGAGGAAACAATTCTTACATATTGATCTACTTTTGGAAGAAGGTTATCTAAGTTTCAAGCTGTTATGGTGATTCAGCCTAATCTTTCACAAGGATAGGATAGATAACTTTGAGAGGAAACTCTTCATTTGTGCCTAAAGTGATTTCAAAGTTTACCTTTAGCCAGGCTGTACATCTCCCTGTTTTCTATACAGTGCTGAAAAATATGAGTAAAATAATTTTATAAACATTGTATGTCCACAGGCAGCTTAGATACTACACTTGACAGGACAAAAACCTTGAGGAATTCATATCAGCTGTTTATTTCCTGTGCAGGTAAGAAATGGGAATGATCAGTATCAAAACAGACAATTTCTAAATGGCTATCCCACAGTATTGCTTGTTGTTACTCTCAGCAAAACATGACACTTCCAGGCAGGGTCAATGCTTATTCTACTAGAGCTTTGGCTACTTCTTGACTTTTTGGAAAGGAGTGGACTCTAGAAATATACCAGAGACAGCAATATGGTCATCTGAGCATACTTTCACCAAGCACAACAAATGCAACTCTTTCTCTCAGTCCAGAACGTGCTTTGAAGGACTATTATCCAGGGGCTCCTGGACTCTGACAATTCTTTTCCTCCATCTCTTTCTAAGCTTTGGTATTCTACCCATATAACTTAGGCTACTGTAACAGTGATCTAATGATGAACATAGTATAGTTGTGTAAGTAAATTTAAGGTAACAGTAGATGTTTGAATAGATCACTGCTGCAATAGAAACACCATACTTCCATTCTCCTTTTTTATATGTCTTATGCCAGGTTGTAGATATTTCTTCCTTTTCCCTTTTTCCTAGCATAGACTTACCATACAGGGTACTAACTTGCATTACTCTGAATCAAGAAAATTCTGTAAGTTTGGTGCTCTAACCACTGACTTTATACCAATATTCTCAAGTTGTTCAGTGGGCAGTTGTCATAGGCACGATATAACCCAGATAGCTTAAGTTACTGTATCGGTGATCTGTTTGAACATTTACTGTTATGATAAGTTTACTTACAGAACTGTACTATCTTCTATGATCCCCTATCTCTAATGGGACTTCAGATCTTGTTGAAATGTATCACAGCTCCAACCCTGGGGGATGAATCCTAGGATATTTATATGACAGTCATCGTACTTGATCAGATTTTTTTTTTTGGTGTGTTTTTTTCATCCAGTTAGTCTTATCATAGAAACTTACCCCTTGAGTATTGGAGGTGGACTAGGGGCTAAGTTATCTTTTTCTAGGTCCTCTTTCTTACCCCATTTAGACTGATCAACCAAGGTGTAGGAGGCACAGTGCAAGCTTGTGCCAGGGTGTTCTGCACAGTTTTGAGAGACTGGGCCCTTATTTTAGTTTGTGTTGCCTGAATTATCAGGTGAAAGACTTAATCTCATTGGTTCCAGTTAAATGCCATTGCCTGGCTGCAGGGCCGGCCTTAGGCATAGGCGAACTAGGCGACCGCCTAGGGCGCCATAAAGCCGGCATCATAAAGGGCGCAATTTCGTTAACTTAACTTCTCTTTTCATCTGTAGTTGCGCCTGCCCTTTGTAGCATTGCGCCCTCCCCCACATCCCTGACTACTGCTCCAATCCATCCACAGTTTATAATACAACGCAGCCCATACCCGCCTCTCATTCCTTTTTTCGTTGACGATAGAGGCGGGCGCAGCCATTGGCTGTCGTTACTTCCTGTGTTCCTGATCTGTGGACTGGACGACATCGGTGTGGATTATCGGCGGACTGGTTCCCTCTACACCACGCGGGCTACCAACTGCGCTTTCCGGATTTTTTGTGCTGTAGTTCTGACTCTTCTGAGGTACTTTTTTTAATGCATAATGACATGGGTGCACTCGGGTACAAAAAAGAAAACAAAACTATTAATATTTTTCATTATTTTTCTGAAGTTCTGAGTTACTTGGTCATCCTTTTCCTATGCTGTAAGTTAATTATTTTTGTGTATTTGTTGAGTAAGTAGTATTGCTTCATGCATTAACCCAACGAGTTCCATTCGCTTTACATTAAAAAAATAACAACACCAACAGCACCCAAGAAAAGAGATTGTTATTCTGCAGTACCTCTTATGGGGATATTTTAAGAGCAGCAGGCTCAGAACAGACGGTGGGTCTAGATGTATAAAACAGAAAGTTAAGAACACGAACTGACATGAAATTCATGATAGGTCACGAATGTAGCCCCTGGATCTGATTTTCTCGGTCTCCATTTGCAACCAGCACGTTTAATTTGTAACATCTATTTATCAGACTCTTGCGTTCCGATCGGTCCTGAAAACAGGCACTTCACTTGTGTATTGTTGGCAATGTTTGGGTAAATGTGGCACTTCTGTTTTTGAAACCTTCAGTGGCAGGGCACTACCATGCTGGCTTATCAACTATTACGTAGTTCGCAGCTCGGATTCGGCATCCAGGCATCCAAATCCACAGCAAAACATTATCGTTCGCAATTTCTCGATTGCTGTCTGTTCATGAATGCTTTTTGTCACTCTTTACATGGCAGATTAATTTAAAACAATTTTGAAATAGCCCCAGCAAGTGGTGTTTGCATTTTGTATTACAGATTATTGTGATCTGGTTCTCATGCATTCCTTTATTCTAGATATTTTATGTATTTTTGTCTACTGTTTCTTTCTATGAGGGCTCATGGCGCACCATAAATTATAAGCAAAACGGGCAGCAATTTTCCTTTAGTACGTACTACTACATATAACAACAATAATTGTATTAGACCATTCTAATATACGTTAGCAGAATGTTCACATTTTTGCCTCATATTTTTGGTCTGTTGCTCATAAAATGTGTGGTTTTGTAGCAAATCACTGGGATGTTGTCAAGATTTAAGCCACTAAACAATGGCACGCATTTGTGTTTCAGACTTCACATCCCTTAGGAAATGTCTGCTAACACAAGCCCTATTACTCCAGCAATTTTATAATAGCAATATTTAAAATATGTCCTTATTTTGGGGCCTTCCTCCTCCCATTTTGTCGGGCTTTGTCCAGATTTCTTGCACTAAGAGGTTAAGAGGTAGACATTCTAATTGCATGAGCGACTCATATAACACTAATAAAAAGCCTCGGTGCAGGCGTGAAAACAGAGGCCATGGTAAAGTTATTGCAGTATTTAATGTCAAACATTGATTAAATGCTGGGAATTGCTCTTGCTCTTGCAGTGGGATTGCCACTTGTTCATGTGTTCAAAGTAAGGTATTTTACCGATATGTGAGACTTTGCAGAACAAACCAAACTCTCATCAGTCCCAACTTGGCCTCACGAAAACGAAGGAAAAAATAGCCAAGACTCAGAGTTGTTCTATTGGTTTGTATCATATTTATTTATATAATTATAATTTTGCGTCGGCTTTATTTTTGTCTGCTTTGTTTACTGGGCTAATGCACTTATTACAAGTGACCATATTCAGGCTCACAGACCAGGTGTTGTAAACCACAATAAGTTCTTTGATTACATTGCCATCTTCAACAAAACAATTATTATGACTTCATTCACTGATTCTGGTAATATCCCAATATTTGTAATACTTGGTGTGAACTCGAAATATTTTCTCTTTCTAAAATAGCAAGGTATTTACCATTTGCCACGTTCGTTTTCCGGCATAGATGCCCAAAGCATGACTGTCTTGTGAAAAGGATGGTAGCCCTACTAACCTACCACCATAGACATGCACATTATTTAGGGTTGTCACCTTTTCAAATACCCAACATACCCACAGCCAGTACAAAGGACAGAACTTCACTTTTTTTGCTTAAATAAAAGCTTATTCTTATAGCATTTTAGTTGCTTATTCTGTTTCTTATAACATTTAGGTATTTCAGATACAGAATAATTGTTGTATGCAACTATTACATACAGTATAGGTAATATGCTTGTCCTAAAAATCTCAGGACATTTGCCATTTTTTCAATTTCTTTGCAGGACACAACTGCCCAAAGAGGGACTGTCCCTCGCAAAGTGGGACAGGTGGTAACCCTAACATTATTTTAGTATAACTTAACATTTGTTTCAGAAAAAAATAAGTTATCAAGCATCAGCGCTGAGCTTTTACGCTGTCGTTTTTTGTTTGGTTTATATATCAGTAACATTAATCTATATTACAGCTTTCTAAATGCACCATTCTTCATTGTGCCAACAGTACTTAGCTTTTTGCGTCACCAGATTAGTTGCTACCTCATTCTTCCCTTGGTGATTTGTGCCTCTTTTTTTGTCCATTTTTCATCAAATTGTGTTTTTTGGCAAACTATTGGTAAATCATTAAAGACTGAAATTAGGAAATGCTAGACATTTGAGTTTCAGAATTCATATCCTTTGGAAAATTCATGTTAATGTAAAATCTGTTACTTTATCAGCTTTCTAAGTTTGTAACAGCAATATTTAAACATTGCCCTGTTTTTGGGGGCCTTTGTCCCTCTTTTTACGGCTTTCTCAAGATTTCTTGCTCTAAGACATTTGGCCAGTGTATGAATGTTGGAGAAAATGTTTGATGGAAAGAAATGCTAAGTTTTCCTTTCCTATCTGTTACAATTGCAGCAGTTGCATAATGATGTAGAAACTTCTAAAAAGGCAGTGGTCTACAAATACCTGTTGTGTAGTGGGCTTTTGGTTTCAAGAAGTCATTGCCATTCTTTTTATTGCTAGTTTTGGTCTAGAAATAAATGTTATATAGTGGGCTGTTTCATGAGGTCATCACCATTCCTTTCATTGCTAGTTTTAAATTACTCATTCTATGCTGTGAAGTCAGTTTATAAATCATGTGCAATGAAACAGCTTTCTTTCTGATGCAGTGACGCATATTAGCAAGAATAGGTTTTATGTACTTTGGTAACTGCTTATGTCATACAAATGAAAACTAAGCATGATAGACATTATTAGTTATGCATTATAATGAAGTGCCACAGTCTGTCTCTGGAATAATCAAATAAGTAGGTCTGGAGTGGTAATGGCATGCGTGCACCACACGTGTATTTTTTATGCCCAACTGATTTAAACCTATTAAATAATAGCCCATTGTTATAACATGTAGCATTTTCTATTGTGTTACCTTCCATTATATTACTGTTGTATCAGTTTGTACCATTGATGTCATAGTCTATGTGACAATTATATTGTACTTTGGTAGCAATTTTAGCTGTTTTATATTTGTCTATAGTGTGATATTCCTTGCTGTTAAAATAGCTTTCCATTTTTAGTTTTAATTTTGTGTTGTGTGATAACTGAGAACTGTAATCATATGTTTGCCATTTCCTACTCCCGTGTGGCTTAACTGGGCACTCATTTATATTATGCAAGAATAGCCATGTGACGATTTTGGTTCTATTTTAAGAATAGGGGAGCTGGCTCCCTGGTTTTTAGATTGTAGTTGAATATAGCGCTTGCCTCCACATATATAGTTTTGGGGGCAAAGGAACTGAAGTTGAATTATTTATTAACATTATGTATACTTAACAAGCACTGGAGGCACTAAGTCAATTTTTAAATTTTGTAAATCTGATTGCATGGCTTAAACCAGTATAGCTGTTACATTTCATTGTGTTGCATGATACAGTACTTGGGCCAGTGTGGTAGTTAAGAATTGTCCTTCCAGTGGCACAAGTTAAAAGGTAATCTTATGTCAAATTGTAACTGAGATACATGATAAATAGGGCTGAGTCCTAAGTATAAAGAAATATATTTTAATCACATTGATCAGCTTAGATGGACTTTAGTATGCTGCAAGGAAGTGTTCCACCTTTGCCACTTTGTTCCACATTGGCAGGTACAGTTGACAGCTATGGAGGGTTTTGTCTCTTATTCTTAGGAAAGCAATTTCCATGGATTGCCTTTCTGCTGGAATACCATTGTATTGATTATTGAAGTGGTGTTCCAAACTAACCAGATATGCTGCTAAGTTTGGTAGAGGTGATGGACAGCTATCGGCATATGTAAAAGGTGAGCATACATATCCAAACTCTAAAAAACTGTTGTGCTCATCCATTAGTAAACCTTTTTGCTGTCCCTTATTCTCTCTGACAGAGAAGATGGCTGTCGATCTCGTGCATTGTAACACTATGTTTATGCTACATATTTCATTATGGTCAGTCAGTGCCCAGTGTCTGTTGTACATGCTGGTCAGTGATATGCTGGTGTGTAAGGCTTGCTCCCTTTGTTACACTATGACAAAGCATTCACTGATTTTTTAAGCCATTAAAAAAATTTAAAGAAATGACTGGAGTGGCTTTTGTGGGAGTGACCTACCTGTGGGCGTGGTTCAAATAGGGGTGTTCCTTGAGAATGGCATGGGTGGGGCTTAAGGGGCACCAGAGCACTACTTCGCCTAGGGCGCCATTTCAGCTAAGGCCGGCCCTGCCTGGCTGAGGACAGGCTTATTATCTTCATGTACACATCTACTAGTGCAAACAAATGGCTGTGCATAATTCTCATATGGCCCAGTTCCCTGTGTACCCCAATCAGTTACTTTCTCTCCTGCATGTCAGTAGATTCAGTGTATTTTTCTTGGTTGGTTCCCTTGGTTTTCATTTCTGAAATGGATAAGGATTTGTAGTCTCTGACTTCCTTTGGTTCCTCATGGGATTACGCCTTCTTTAGGGAGGTTACATGTGACAATTTGTCTCTTGCCTCTATCTAGGATTGTAATGGTCCTGAAAGACTGTTGGTTGTCTTTCCATTGTCTTCAGCCATTTTTTTAAACTATTGACCTTCTGCTCTTTCAAACAACATGCACAACATTTTTACAGATTGTCATACTGAATCCCTTCTTTCTTTAAAAAATCAGTATGAAATCATCCCATCTTCTTTATGTAAATAACATAATTCTTCCAATTTTTGTAAATTTTAAGTATAATATAAAAATCTTTTTTTTTTTGATACAGTGCACTTGTATTGTGCACAACCTTATTTCTGTATCATGACATTATATTTCAAAAGGCATATTATTTTTTTCTTCCCTGTGCCAGCTGGCCACTGGCTGCTCTCACGTGGCTTGTCCACTTTCTCTCTCTGTCTCTCTCTCTCCCTGAAGTTGCCTGATAGGAGGGAAGGGGTTTGGGAATTTGGGTTCAAGCTGGTATTAATTACTCTCCAGCTTATGCTGTTAGTGCTGGTCAGAGAAGTAGCGCAAAGTGGAGTTAGCAGCCATCAGCATCCTAGACGCAAATGACAGGGCACTTTTACTAATCTCTACCCTTTCTCCTGTGAAGTGACATCAACAACATAGTGCAAGTCTTGAAGTATGACCTGCGAGGATATGCTCGCCCTCGGCCCTAAGGCGGCCACCACCCACAGGTCTCAGCCTGGCAGTCTTCCTGAGTCTTTGCCTCCACCAAGGTCAAAGGATCTGCCTAGCATTCTTTCTTCCTCCAGAATGGGCATGCCCATCTTCCCTGCTAGCTCATTTGGCTCCCAAGCCAGTAATTGAACTCAAGTTGCCTGAGACATTGGCAAAGCTTTATCCCTGTACTCCACCAAGCTGGCATGCTTCTACCTTTAAATTGTTACTTAGAAACTAGGAAATAGTTTTAATTCTAAGCTGTTTTCCTTAACTTTAATATCAATATATTCATCTAGAATATTAGTTAAGAATTTTATTAAGATAAAAATAATTTACAAAATAGTCTTTTCTCATCTACTCACCTCCTTAATATTCCTAAATGCACTGTATCCATCTTGTTCTTGTTGCTTCTGTTTGAATTTTTTACCTCAGATGTCTACCACATGCTTTTCACATCCTTGCCAATCTCGCAGCATAGGTACTCACATTCAAAGATCTCTCTGTAGCAGCTGTGGAAAAAAAACAGAACAGAATACCATTATGAATACCAGTCTTGGCTATATACAGTTTTCAACTTTTACAAGTCACTGTAATTGATACTTACACATTTGTGGTGTTTCGCCAGTCCTAAGTTCCCCGATCCAGTGGTTGAGGGTATCCCTCATCCTCCTCCTGAGGTCATTGAAATGGTGTCAGCATTGTTCACCAGTGTGGAGGATACCTGTAGCACTGATCAAAGCCCTGACAACACTGTCACATGCTTCAGATTTGTATTCTGAGCCTGAATAGTCCCTCTGCAGTAATTGGGGCCCATGATGCTTAACTAGAAGTCCAACAAACACTTTGGACTCTTGGACATCCCACCTCTTAGCTCGGAAGTGTGCCCCCTCACTACAAACACCAGTGATAATTACCATAGATCAAGCCCAATGTAGAATGAGGTTTTCCTGCCAATTGCATTTTGTATCTTAATGTTTTACTGCCAACTCCAGTTATTGCGCGCTTACTGGTTATGCACACAGTGTTTGGAAATGTGTGATGCTTACCGTTGCACAAACAAGGTGCATGGGTTCTCCTCTTCCAGTGTTTGTGCTACATAGTACATCACACAAAATATGTCCACAAAAATTTAAATGAAGAAAACTAAAGAAAGGGAAAAGCAATGTGCACCATATATTTGGACTGGAAAATCCTGTAAGAGATATGTTAGAAAGTAATAATACACATTGCAGTTTCTTACTTCACAGCCCTCACATGAGATAAAGTTCTGACATATTGATGCTATCAACTGTTGAACTTTCCAAGGCCAATATAAGTTAAAGGTACAATGAGCAGTTACCACAGATACAAATATAGTAAGCAGTAAGTTAACTATATACACTGAGCATCAGACATCAAGCTTTTGTCTCCCTGAATCCAAAACATAGAAAACAGGGATATGGCACAGTTATCATCACTTGCACAGGGTGCTGTGTGCTCATCATTACAGAAAGAAGTTACAAAGGGATGATACACATTATGGTTTATGAGTTCACAACCCTTACAACAGCATTTACTATAAAGTTGTGACATTAGGATGCTCTCCATTGTCTACATTTCACGGCCAATATAAGTCACAGGTAAATAAACAGTTCTCCAACACCAATGCAACTATGCACCCTGAGCATCAGACACAGATTTTGTATCCCTGAATCAGAAAGGTAGAACACAGCGATATGATACAGTTATCATCACTTGCACAGGGTGTTGTGTGGTGGGGGCAGGAACCCTAGCCTGACAAAAAAGGTTAGTGAGTGTGTGTGAGTAAGAAGACAGACATTTGGACAAAACAACAAATGGGCAGCTAGAGAAAATGAATAACTGTTGTGTGTGTGTGTCTGTAGGGGTCCTCCAGGTGAAATTAATGTGTGAGCATGTGCATGAACACAGCCAAGCTGAGTGCTAGCACTGCATCTTGTTGTGTTGAACAGATGTGAGCCATGCATGATAGAGGTGGCAGTTCACCGTTGTTGTCCCCGACTGTGAAAACTGGCTCTGCCAGGAGTTGCACTGGCACATTGATGTCCAGGACCATGCTCAGATGCATTACTGCTACCTGAACGTGACTGCTGTCTGCTGGACATGGTCCCTTCACAGGAATGCCAGGACCATGACCCCATGGCCTGCCATGTCTGTGTGGGACAGCACAGTCACTGATGTAGCAGTGGAAGTACTGCCACTATGGGATTGTGATCGGGTACGGCCACATTGGCAGACAGCAGATGATGTGGCTGACCTACGCCCATGAGGATTTCGTTGCCCTCCGAGCAGATGTCCCATTACAGACATTGCTCTTTCCATAACAGACACCTGTCAGTCCATCTCATACACAACTCATTCCAACATGCCGTTCATCTGATCCAGTGAATCAGCAGAATGGTGGGGGTAGTCACGTATGTCAGACTGTGCCACACCCACAATCCTGAGCATTTGTCTGGAGCATCTGTGGGAACATGTCTGTGTCTCCATGATGGCCCTAAGCATACGTTGAGAGGCACAGGAAGTGACAACTGCACCAAGTGGAGGAGGGACAGTCGGCCCTCTTGGAGCACCTGTGTGGCACCTTGCCCACACTTTGGCTTTGGCCAGACTCCACAGACAATGAAGACAGTAGCCACACTTCCCTGATCAATGTCCTCACCCTCCACCTGTCCAAGATCTGTGGGCTCAGTGGACTGGGTAGGCATAGGCATACTGGCTGTGTCCACTGTAAATGCAGGGGAATGGCTGTATGCCAACCTTTGTGTCAGATTCAACATCTGCACCCCTCGATTATGCCTCAGTTTGTTCACCATCATCAGACTCTGCTGCTACACTGACATCAGGTGGCACAAGGCCCACGGTTCCACTGTGAGAATCACCTGTGATTAAAAAAAAGACACACAGGAATACATTAATACCGGCATTACTATAATGCAATATATACTAACAAAGTAACAGTGCTGCCACTATTACAGGCAGTCCAATTCACACAACACGTCTGACATCAAACTTACACACTGCAATATTTGATTACCTTGATCAGCAGTACTGACATCAAGCTATTTGGCTTACCAGTTGCAGAAGGCGAGCTTTCCTAGAGGCCTGATTGTCCAGAAAGAAGGTAAGCAAGAGGTAGGGGCAACAACATCGCAATCAACTGTAACACAGGAGATAATACATTTACCCCTTTATATCTGCATTAAAGAGACCTTTAAACAAAAACATGGCTGCCAACTCCAAGCTAAGCTTATAAAAGTAGCAATCTTCAGTCCCCCAATGCAATTAATACATGTGACGCAGAATTAACTTATTCATTTACATTCACTAAGTATACAGCAGTATTCTGCAGTTCAGATAACAAGGCCTACCTGGAAGCTTCTCTTGGGATGTGGTTGGTAGATCCAGCATGCTGACCTCCACATCCAGCACATGGTGAACTTCAGTTGCCTGTTAGCTTTGTGTAGTTCTTAAGTCAGTTAGCAGCTGCTCATTGGGGGTCAGTGGTGGTTTCCTAGCAGGGCCTCCACCTGTACCCAGGAGGTCACAGCCTACTGCAGCTGCTGTCCTTCTTGTAGCGCTGATCACATCAGTGGCCCTGTGGCACACCTCTTCATAGGTTCAGCTGTGGCCACCCACAACATTCATATCGGCAGCAATTTGTTGCCATAGTAT
Source organism: Protopterus annectens (assembly GCF_019279795.1). Classification (NCBI taxonomy): domain Eukaryota; kingdom Metazoa; phylum Chordata; order Ceratodontiformes; family Protopteridae; genus Protopterus; species Protopterus annectens. The sequence continues at coordinate 344,466,668 of NC_056735.1, forward strand.
GTGCCTATGGCTCATATCTTACCTTCCCCTTTGCAGGAGGTAGGCACCATGTTACCATAAACCATCAGTTATTATATTGTTTTTGGCATCTGTAACGGGTCTTAGATGAGGATTCACACATCTCAGTGCTGTAATTGTAGATGGCCTAGAAGAAAACAACATATAATACACATAAGTATCAGATAACTAGAAAATATTTTTTACATATACAACAGAAAAGGTAGCCAGTCAGTATTACCCACTAGTAAAACATAATACAGTCTAGAGATATCAAATACTAAGGTCATGGGTGTCTCCGTGAAGGGAACTAGTTCAGCAGACATCAGTCACATTAAGGTAGCAGCACTACATCTGACCCTGGTCCTGGACGACAACATGCCAGTGCAACTCCTGTCAAGCCAGTTCTCCTGGTCGGGGATACCAGTAATGAACTGCCAGCTGTACCATGCATGGATCACACCTGTCTGACAGACCAAGATGTGAGTACAGAGCTTGGCTGTGGTCATGCACAAACTCACACAACTGTTTCACCTGGAGAACCCCTATGGATACATACACCACAGTTGCTCATTTAGTCTCACTGGCTATTTGTTGTTTTATACATATGTCAGTCTTCTTCTCTTTTTACTTACACACACACTCATTGACCGTGTGTGTCAAACTAGGCTTCCTGCCCACTATACCCTCCAACATCATCTGCAAGTGATGATAACTGTGCCATATCCCTGTTTACTATATTTTGGATTTAAGGATACAAGCGCCTTCTGTCTGATGGTCATGGTGCATAGGTAACTTATCGCTTAGTATATCTGCATTTGTTTTGTTGAAGTGATCATTGTACCTTGAACTTATATTCTCCTTGAAAAGTTCATCAGTTTATAGTCTCAAAATATCACAACCTTTTACTAAATCCACCTGTGAAGGTTGTGAAGTAAGAAACTGCAATGTGTATCATTATTTTCTAACTTCTCTCTTTAAGGATTTCCCAGTACAAACATATATGGTGCACAATATAAGTCATACCATCATATTCAGATATTAGGCTTCTATGACAGCACTGTAGTGAAACTGGATCAGAAGAGTAAAAGAGTATAATGATCTCTTTTACATTACCCTCACCAGACATCTGCAGTAGCTGGATAGACCACATGCCTTTCTCATCAACATAACACAGAGGCTATGAACCATGCCTTGATGTGTATGGATAGATTAAAAGCCATGCCACTGTAATCTGTGTGGTATAGGATGAGGTCATGTCTTCCTGCCCTCCAGACCACTGTATGACCATGGCCTATTGGGATTACTGCAGATCCAAAACTATCATATAGCTGATGACATCAAAAGAGTCTGTTGAGGCCAGAATAAGTGTCCCACATGCTGGTGTAAAAGGCTCTCAGTAATGTCAAGCAACAGCTAACAGACACACACACACATTCACACGCACAATTGACTACAGTGAGAATAGACACCTACCTAAATACAGAGACTACAGAACACAGTACTTTATGCAAGCACCACAGCTCAAGTCTGGCTTGGAGTGTATCAGACATTTTATAGCTGATGACATCAGTACTGTATCTTAAAGACAAAATAAGTGTCCCACATGCTGGTGTAAAAGGCCACTGGTAATATCAAGCAACAGCTAACACAGACACACACACACACACACACACACACACACACACACACACACACACTTGACTGCAGTGAGAATAAAGCCTCTACCTATCTAGGGTCACAGACTACAGAACACAGTACTTAATGCAAGTGCCATGGCACATGTCTGACTTTTACAGGAGTGCAGGTGAACTTCTAGTAGATGACATCAGCACGTCATGTGGGAGAGAATTGGTTGGGAGGACTGCATGAAATGGATGTGTAGGCTTGTGCAAGTATCAAAATACTGCCAATCCATGCCCTTGGAGAAGTAACTGTAGGATAACACATCTACTCTGCTAACTAGACACGTGCACACACAATTGAGCAGTGAGAATAGAATGCCTACCTATCTAGGTGCACAGACTACAGAACACAGTACTTAATGCAAACGTCACTGCACAAGTCTGATTTTTACAGGAATGCAGGTGAACGTATAGTAGATGACATCAGCAGGCCATGTGGGGGACAATAAGTTAGAAGGGCTGTATGAAATGGATGTGTAAGCTTGTGCAAATATCAAAATACTGGGATACCACATCTACTCTACTGATTAGACACACACACACACACACACACACACACACACACACGCACACACACACACACACACACACACACACACACACACACACACACACACACACACACACACACACACACACACACACACACACACACACACACAGTCGACTGCAGTGAGAACTGAACCCCTACCTATCTAAGTGCACAGACTACAGTACACAGTACTTAATGCAAGCACCATGACACAAGTCTGATTTATAGAAGAGTGCAGATACATTTAGAGTAGATGACATCAGCAGGCCATCTGGTGCACAGCAGCTTGGGAGGCCTACCTAGGCACATAGCTTCATAGCTTTATTTGAGGCTAGTAGCCAAATAGTACTAATAGCACTAGGCTGTTTAGAGGCCTAGCTGTGTGTCAACACAAGTACCATTACTGAGCATAGTTGGATGTTTGAGTTTCGCATAGTGAGGTTGTGAGCATCAACAACTGTCCCTGTCCATGATGGAGCACACAATATTATATATTACAATTTGTAGTGTGGTTGATATATGTGTGCAAAAAGTACTGAGACCCCAGTGTTGTTGTAATTGATGGTGTATGGGGGACAACACATGAATGTATTGTAAATATATGATGTATAGTTAGATTGGGCCCTTGGATTGTAATGTTTCCACATGTAGTTTTATGTCAGACAAGGAAAATGGAGAATAAACACCAATAATGAAGCATGATATATACAGTCCCATAGCACAGTGAGCAGACGGATTGTGCAATGGTGAACAAAGTGTACATGCATGTGAGATATGCCTGTTTGTGCATAGGTAAGCAGCGTGCAAAGGTGAGTCACATTGCAAATGTCTGATAGTTCTATTTGTACTCCAGCCCTGGTCTTTGAGATGCCCAAGAGGATTAATTGAATATATCTGGTTTATATTTGTGGCTGCCTGCTTCCCAGGTGATCTGGTTTGCATTGTTTCTGCAACGCAGCACTTTGAGGAAACCAAATGAGCACAGCCAACATTGTAATATATTTGTTGTCCGGTAAAATTAATAGGAACACGAAACTGGAAAAAAGGAGAAATACCTGAAATTAGGAAAACTAGTGTATGGTATACACAGTAGAACATGTTGGTGCACATGAGATATTTCGACATAGCTCAGGATTTGAACTCTCATAACAATGTATCTTCAGAAAATAGGTTGGATGCCTTATTCCCCTTTGCCACAGAAACAGCTTTGCAGCAAAGGACTGAAGTCATTCTTCCCACAACCATCTGCAATAGAATGTACACTACTATCAAACCATCAGCTATTTGTACATTTAATTATCATTATTATATTTGGATGTAGTGCACTAACTGAGCATACAACATATTATGATTATGCTTCCAAATATACAACTGTGTCTTACATTTCCGCATTTCTTTGTGATTCATCACTTATCTGACCAGGAGTGTGACACATGCAGTGTGTAAGTCATTCAATATCTGTGGCCTTAAATTGTGTAAGGCTATTAACTGGCTATTAACTTACTCTTCTGTGACAAACAAGCATAGCCTGTTGTTTTGGTGGGGAACAAAGGTGAGTTACTGCTATGGCACAAACAAGGATATGAAACTCTGGTTACTCTCCTTGTTCTGCATCCTGCCTGTTGTTTGATCTTGTAAAGAGTTTTGAAGTCAGAAACTGTAATGTGTATTATTACTTTCTAACTTCTCTCTTTAATGATTTACCAGTACAAATGTATGGTGCTGAGCTGAGGCATGCACTAATCATCAGTACTTTTGAGAGGTATGACTTTGTGAATCTTTGATGCCTATGGCCTACTACTTACTAATGGACACTTGTAAGTAAAATAAGTCTCTGCTGTCGCATGTTAAGGTACTTTCTGTGCACATCCACCACTGTTTACTTGATTAGTGTACAGATTTAGGAAATATAAGGATATGCCATAGTATTAATAAAGAATACACTCTAGGTTCAGGACTTACATAGCAAATGTAGCAGTTGACACAGTTTTAGTTCAGGGCTGACTCTGTCTAATGCAAGCAGTACACAACCAATACATGGGGAGGTAAAGGTTGTGTGAGTTGCTTGGCATCAATTTTACTATATGTATGTGAGTAGAAGAAAGGTATTTGCCACTTAGGTGGTCAGTGAATGTGCTGAGCATACTGAGAATGCATGTGTCTAACTCCAGACACAACAGTTGGTTGTTCCACCTTTGAGTCCTCCTCTGACCGTGGCTGTGGTGACTTAGGCATTGATGCAGGGGTCGTTTGTCCCTTCCCATTGCTGATCCTGCTGCAGCTGTTTCCACAGGATCAGATTGTATAGCATAGCACATGTTGGGAAGATTTTTGTGCATGTGTGACAATAGGAGGTACTGCCAGCCATGCCAGAAGTGAGGCAGTGGTATGTAACATATTCCAGCACAGCTAGCTAGAATTTTGTAAGTAGTTATATGTCATTTGTGTATTAAACTGATTTGTACAAATGCTTGTGCTGAAAATGTATTTGTGAGGTTTGCTTGTTAAAATGTATCAGTACTGTGCCCTGCTGGAAGAAAAAGAAATGTACATGTATTATTGCAACTGAATTAAATGTACATGTTTTAACAGACGAATGAAATAGAAGAGGTTAATCTCAAACTTCCTTGCGGTGAAAATATATTTGTGAGGTTTGCTTGTTAAAATGTATCAGTACTGTGCCCTGCTGGAAGAAAAAGAAATGTACATGTATTATTGTAACTAAATTAAATGTATATGTTTTAACAGAGGAAAGGAATCGAAGAGGTTAATCTCAAACTTTAAAATGCATCCGAAATTAAATTACTTTATGGGTTAATCCATAAAGATGCTATCCCACAGTTCTGAATGGAGCCAGAGAAGCAATGTCTGTGGTAGAGAATAGGTTGTAACTCCTGTAGGAAGAGTGGAATGTTTTTAATATTTTTTATGGCTTCCAGACGCTTTAATAAAACTTAGCTAAAGGTCTAGTGTGTATTGTAGCACATAGGTGCTAAACCCAGGCAGCTTTTAGTGATGGGGGATAGTGCAGGAAACAGAGTCAGATGACGAGATGTGTGTGATGCCATTCTGTAAGCCAGAAATAATATTTAAATATTAGTAGGAGATTGCTCTCAGCATTCTGTATTCTGTCTTGGATCTGACAACAAGGACCACTCACCATATTATCTTGCCTTGCTCTATTCAGTAAATAGGAACAGAAATTCCTTAGATTAGTCAGGAAAATATAGTGATAATAGTTAAGCATTGTTTTTTTTTCTGCAATTGTGTGACTCTTTCCAGTTGTGTTACTTTCAATATTTCCTGTGACTGAAACTCTGTGTTTACTGTAAACAGATATTTAGTATTTTCATGACCTTTTATTATTAACTATATTTACATTTTTTCATTGTGGCTGGTCCTTTTTAGAAAATATTTAAGTTTTGAGAGTATTTGCACATATTTATTTAGTGATAACTCTGGTCACTCCTGAAAGCCTGGCTGTTTGGTCAACATTACCATTTGTAGTAATATTAATTTCACTCAGTATAGTTGGATACCCTTTTAAAAGCCTTATAGTAACTGTGGTGGCAGTGAATCTGCCTTGTATTCTGGGCAACGTTGGTAGAGTGGGTAATTTGTGCTAGCCTTTCCCAGGTGTGTGTGTGTGTGTGTGTGTGTGTGTGTGTGTGTGTGTGTGTGTGTGTGTGTGTGTGTGCATGTGAAAATTAAATCTCAAGGAGTGAGTGTGTCAGCTACTTGCGCAGGGACACAAAGTACTGATTTCACAGAGAGAGTGATGGAGGACTTGGCTTGGGACCTGGCAGGAGACAGAGAGAGAAACACAGACCACAGGTTGAGCGTGTTTCCTTTGTGTTCTTAAGGGAAATTGTGCTTGATATAGAGAGGTCTGCACCTGGAAATACTGAGTGTATTTATTTGTACTCCAAGAGAACCTCCCTCTCCGGTGTCAGTGTTGAGGATTCAGACTCCTTGATTACTGGTCCGGACTGAAGACGTCACATCATGTGGGTGGATTATATTGCAGGGCTCCTCCAGATGTATCTAATCACTGGACCGTGACTTCAGCAGCCCAAACACATGCTCTATGATGTTTATGGTTTGAGTGTGTGCCTCATTATCGCATTCTTCCATGGCTGTAGTTGCACTTCTGATGGGTATCGTCAGCTACAGTTCCAGTGCATAGCCAGCATTCCCCAGTAAATGGCCCTGTGAGATGCCCCCCCCCTTGCAGACATCTAGTACAGCTCTGACATGTGCCAGATATGGGAGTCATGCTAACTGCTAGGGTTGCCAGCACACACATTCAAGATATTTTCCTGGGCATTACATACAACTTGGTAGTTGATGGAGTATTATCCCTTGCAATTAATGTAGATTCTTCCCTCCTCACTAGTTGGTGTTGTAATGTGTATATGAGTGCAATCTATGGCTCCCCGTACTTAGTGCACTACATGGCAGAACTGTTGCATATTGCTGACCCTCTCCTCAAAACATGTGTGCTCACTGGCATGTATGAGCATAGCATCCAGGTATTGGTGGAGGATCCTGGATGCTGATGTCTGTGACATACCCATCTTGTCCCCAGTTGGTCTTTGAAAGGTACCTGTAGCTAATATTTCAAGGGCTACACATACCTTACTTATCAATCAGATGGCCCCTCTGTTTGCTCTGGCTCTGAGCTGTGGGCGGCAAAGTTCACAGAGTTCTTGTAATGTGTCCCTCTCCACCCTGTACCACTCTACAATCTCCAGGTCATGTAGCATCTGAAAAGTTACCCTGGGTCTGAACACTCTTCTCCTTCTCGACCTAGGCATATTGTCACCAGCACCAGCAGCATTGGTTTCAGCCTATAGCAAATACATATGGAGGAGAGCTGCAGCAGCCCCTAGCATTGTGTCCCTTTAAATTTTCCTTGTCTCTACTCGTGGTATTGAAATATTTAGGAAAAAAACAGATTGGAAGCTACATGTATGCTTTATAGCTTGTTGAACAGCTCCACCAAGGCTACACTGTTACAGTTTTTTTTACAGTTTAACAATTCTAATGAGTTTTGACCTCATTTGCATCTTCACTGTGCCCACAGCCCTGAATCTATATGGTTGGTAACTGTGTAGGCTGGGAAACTGAAGGGGAGCCCAATGTTGTAAGCACAAGGAAGGGTATGACTTTGATGTATATCTGAACAGAGGAATACATTTTTTTGATAAAATGTGACTGTATTCCATCAGCTACATACTGCACATGCTTACATGACAGTATGAATAGTCTGTTTCAGGGGGTTTACACTGTTAGCTGTCTACATCAGTTATGGATATATTCTTTGTTTTGGGATGGGGAGCAAATCTCCATTTATGTCATGGCACTTAAAAGGGATTGTTGTTATTGCTACTCTACTTTGGTAGCATCCACACTGTCTAATAATGTAATAATGTATCTGCTGTTATATGTTAAGGTCAATTCTGTACAAATTTATTAATTTTACTTGCCTTTTTTTCTGTGTAGACTCCTTTCAGTAGCATCATTCGAATAGTTTTCGAATACACAGGCAACACGTGCACGGAGTCTACACTGTTGCTTTACATCTTGTTGAATCTCTCCACTGTGTTGGTTTGCTTCGTTAGCATACAATTCAGCTACTTATGCTGTAATTTGCAAGCCACGGAATTTACCATGTTTGTGTGTGAGTGCGTGCTGCTACACAGAGTTTATTGAAGCTAAACCTTTTTGCGGCCATGTGCATATCGTGCACAATGAAAAATGAATGTGTAGGCTTTATTGAATTCCCCCTAAAATTGTCTGCTACCCAGTTTCTATAACCTCAAGTACGAATATTCACTCATTCATTCAAACTATTGGGCAGCAGCTGCAGTATACAAAAGCAGTCTAAATTATTATATTGAGGGAACAGTAAGATAAAAAAATCCATAATAACTCAAATTAGTGCAAGAAATAAAGAAAATGTTCTTCATGTATTCCTTTATTGATAATTCAAAACAACAGCACATCCTTCAAGGGGTACAGTTCCAGTTTTAGGGCTTTTCATACCTAAAAATTAAATAGGAAGAGGGCAATTCTGATATTTAAATAACAAATGTTAATACAACCTTATTCATAATAAACTACAGTCACCTGAATGATAAACTCTAATAAGTCAACACTATTTCACAAAAAAAGAATAATTCTTTATAAAATTAGAGCATAACTACATCCATACATCAAAATTCCTTTTGTTTTCTCAAACAGTTGCTAGTTGAGTTAGAGGGTTGCAGAACTAATGCATTGCTTTCCATTTCATGTGTAAAAGAAATATAGCTAAAGGTGCCAACTTCATTATATATGTTCCTTCTTACAAAATAATGCAGAGTTCCATCGGTGCCATTTAAGAATTCAAATTTTCATATGCAGATTCATTCTCATTTCAGGTTTGCAGGCAGCTATATATGTATAATAAATGCAATTAAAGTGAACTGTGTAAAGAATTTATAGACTTTCCAGTGAATTGTACATTATTTTCACTAGTTTACATAAACATTCCTAAAAACCCTGTCTGCATTGGTCAAGCACATAATAAATTTACCATCTTGCACCCATGATGTGGATTTTAATTCATACTGTAGTCATACATATTAGGCATGCTGTAAGTTTGCATATTTTCAACTTCATTTACATTCCCTTGTCATGCATATAATTTAGACATATTATGCATTCACACATTTCCAGTGCAGCTTCTTTCTCTTTCTTCTTATCACTAATGAAAGCCTTCCTGAAGACACACTTGCATTGTAATCTTAAAAGCATCCTATGAGTATCTTTCATACCTCAAATGTACATCTTATAAAAAGTATCCTTAATGTACTTTTTCATAACAAAGTCAGCAGTCTTCAACCATAAATTCCCAGTAATTATATAAAAATTTCCATTACTCAATCTTGACAGCTTCAGGTGAAAATATTTACTCATACTAGCAAGGACCAGCTGTAGCCAACAAAAATATTCTATCTTTTCCATTCACATCCTTTTTTCCCCTCCCATTTGTCTTCCATTTCAGTTGAGCTCACATTTCCCCCTGCAGTAGAGTCGTCAGTGTAATCTATTGCAGTTGCTCTATAAGATACTTTGTAGGATGTTCTTTTACCTTAATGATCTCTTCTCTTTATGTAAAAGCAAACATTCCTCCAGTGTAAGATGCCTTTAGTAGGACACAAAAGGTTAAATTATATTTCATTCTTTGCCTCTTACATTCTGTGTTAGCCTCTACAAACTGAATTCATTGATAAAATGTAGCTTCTGAGTAGTTTGTATTCAACATGCACAGGCTGTCCAACCACTGAAATCTTCTTTCCTGTATAGAACAACTGCCACAGAACTAGTTATTTTTTCATGGCATGACACAAATTGAATCAAGATAATTCAAGCCTTCCCACGTTTTTGTTATTTTCAGTCAGTCGTGATTGCATTAACACTTAATGAATCCTTTGAAACGCCTGTCCACTGTGCCATCTTTGTTTTTTACACAGTCCAATAAGTGTATACATTCTTCTCCTTCGTGGACTCCAGTCAATCTCATTTTTCCTCTGAATTTTAACTTTCATTCCAGCTGATTGCTTTTCCACATAGTCGACTTGTCCTGCTTTTTCCACTGTCATCTTCCTGCTTAATCAGCATCATGGTAACTTGATTATATTGTAAAAAACAAGTGCTCTCAATGCCAGGCACTTCCAAATGTTGGACATTAACAACTAACTGTCATTGTTGCTCCTTTTACATTGGGAGAATTGACTCTTTTCGGACATCATCACACCCTTTTGACCTAGGTTTTACAGCTCCTGCTGCATGTCATTACTTATCTCCTCATACAAGTTCAATTTTCTGCAGTACTTTCCATACCCTTCATTATCACTTGCTGGATAACATCTTTCATATTTCTGTGTCAAATCCTCCCTTAAATAACTTAATTGGAAAATATTACTTTAATTATCAGTGATGAATAGAGCAACCTAGGGAGACAACCAGCTTCATGAAGCATTGTGAGACCGAGTTTGCCTTTGTTTAATGTTGTGACACAACCCTTTCTGCTGTCCCCAGGAGACCTGATTCCCTGCAGCTTCCTTTGGCTGACTGAAATGAGGCCAAGTTTCTCCTGCCTAGCCTGACTTCTCAGATCTCTGAATGTATTTAACCCTGAGCCTGAGACCTACTCCTACCCCTACTGGCAAACAGAGTGATCTGGAAGAATAACAGGGCTGGAAAGAAAGTGTATTTCTGTCATGCTGGAGTTTAGAGCCCTCAGCTGCCCATCTCAACAGCCATGTTCCAGGCTGTCTTTGTAGAGAATAGAAAACTGCAGAGAAAAACAGAAGTTCACTTTTTATTGATAAGTGACTACAGAAACCTCTAACACAGACCTACTGTCTTGATGAAAAGTCTTTGCAAGTCTAAAACAGCTCAATAGCTTTGCATTTATCACAATTCCATTTAATTTGACAGATGGTCATTTCTCTTATTCTGTTAAAAATACTGCTTATAGTAGGATAGCTTAATTCATCATTTTGCTTATAGAGCATTACGATAATCAGCATTAAATGTAATGCATTAATACTATATGGGATGCATGAAGTGTTAAGTACTAATCTTCAGCTGTGAGCAGAGGTTAAACAGGCCAACATTGCCCACCAATGCGGTACACTACCCAGTTCCTCAGTGACTATAACCCAACCTTTATCCTTCAAAACAAACTTACATGTAACATCCCACCCTCCCGTTCCCACAAGAACTTCCCCTCAGACATGTTCACAGAAACCTTACAGTCCTGTAGCTGGGCTCCCATCAAAACCTTCCCACTGGACAATGTAGTAGAATACATTAACTCCACATTCCTAAGGATCCTAAATCAACTATCCCCAATCAAATCAATTAGAATATGTAGCAATCCTGCCCCCTAGTTACAAAAAAACACAACGACCTTACTAAAACAAAGGGACAGAGCTTGGAAATCCTGGCAACAACATAAAACACCCACAACTAGACAAGCCTTCTTAGAACTTATAAGTAGGGCAAAAAACAGATTAAAATAGACAAACGTAATCACTATATATCCCTACAAAGAAAATATAGTAACAACCCACAAAAATTCTGGGCTGCAGTGAACAGTATCCTCCAACCTGGAAAAACCACCACACCACCACCAAATATACAAGGCCCTAACCTTGACATAGCCTTCAACTTCAACTACTTCAACTCCTCCATACTGAAACTCTTAAATGATTCAAACTCCACTACCCTCCACCAACCCTCAAAGCCCAATCACCCCCCTTTTCACTCAAACCAGTATCTACAGTAACCATCCATAAACTCCTAGCAAAACTCAAACCAACTACCCTTGCTGTCGAAACCTCCCAGCCGAATACCTCCAACTTGCATCTAGGGCAATCACTTACCCACTCTCAATACTTATAAATAGATCCATTAATGAACACTATGTTCCGTCCCTATGGAAAGTCTCATACATCATCCCCGTTCACAAAGGTGTCTCCTCCACCGATCTCTCCAACTACCGTCCAATCGCAATCCTTTCACCCCTTTCAAAATTCTAGAAATATGTATCCATTACTAACTCCTCTCCCATCTACTCTCCAACAACCTGCTCTCTAAAACTCAACACGGATTTCGACCATGTCATAGTACCACCACTGCCCTAATTAACTTCACCAACACCGTAAACTCATACAGAAATCAAGGGAAACTTCTCTCCACCACCTTACTAGACCTATCCAAAGCATTTGACGCAGTTTCCCACAATAAACTCCTATACTTCCTCTCCGAACTCAGCCTTGACAACTCTACCTTACAATGGTTCAGTACTTACCTAGATAACCACTCTCAGTCTGTCAAATGACTCAACTCTCTATCCCCCCCCCCCACTCCCAGTCAAATGTGGAGTACCTCAGGGCTCAATACTGGGCCCCCTTCTCTTCAACATTTTTACAAACCAACTCCACTTAGCAACCACAAAAGTCAATATAGTCCAATACGCAGATGACACTATCCTAATCTGCTCTGCACCCAACATCCATCTCCTACTAATACAAGTCCAAGAGTCCTTTTCAGAAATAGAAAACTGGCTAAACAATTCTCAGCTCATACTGAACCCTAAAAAAACACAGCTAGTACTATTCCACCCCAATAAAGACTAATGACCCCCACCTTCTCCATTCTGTTTGCCAATAAGACCCTCATGACACCAGTTTCTGAGGCCAAACTACTAGGTCTTACAATTGACCATATCCTTAATACAGTAAACACATATCCCTAACCATCTCCAAAGTCCACAAAAAGCTAGGGTGCCTCTTTCGTAGGAAAAAGTTCTTAACCTCTGAATCCAGAGCTGCCATAACCAGACCTCATCTCTTATCTACACTACTCATCGCAACCCCGGTGTTAACAAATCTAAATAAAACCGACCTGAAGAAACTTTCAACATGTTACAACAAAATAGCTAGGTTTGCAACCAATTCTAAATTATGCTCTCACCACTGTCAATCCTTACAGAAACTACACTGGCTAGAATTTCCAAACTTACTTCACTACCACCAGCTCAACTTAGCCCGTTAAATACTATACCACCCAGATAAAACCCCAGTAGGCCTCCTAAACTTCTTTAGCACCAACAGGGAACTATGGTCCAGTAACAAAGCCCTAATTAAAGTAATTCCATGTAAAAACAGCTCAGGGAATTCTCTATTCCCTAATGAAGATGCAAAAACATGGAACACCCTACCACCAGACCTCAGGCTACTCAACCACACTGCCACATTCAAAAATCTCCTTAAATCACACCTTTATGGAAAACATTTATGTAACTGTAATGATCCTCCCTGAACCCACCTCATCCTAGGCTATCATTCATTTGCTGCCCCTGATGTACACTGTTCCACTGACACTATGCTCTACCTAAGCAGTTTTGTACATATGTAAATATTTGGTAAATGTGTTAATTACTATGAAATTCAGTTGTATTTTATTGTAATTCAGTTGCATTTTACTCTGCACTTTTGTTATCTAATTTTACTCTCTGTAACTCTGTGGAGCTTTTCTCCCGAGGACTCTGCTGAAAAGGGACACTTGTTGTCCAGTTGGACTATCTTGGTAAACAAATGTTAAATAAATAAAATAAATAAATAAATAAATGCTTTCACACACAGCCTGAGTGGAAATTCACACCACCTGGCACCTGCAGGTTTCATGCTTGGACAGCCTTTACCTGAATTAAAAACACAGAGAATGTACTATTTTAGCCTATCTATAAACAAATGTGTGCATCTGTAAAACTGTTAAAGTTAAAATCCAAGTGTCATTCAGCATACACTCATCTTCACAGTGGTGATATTAATGTCAGACAGACATAGTGGTAATGTTATGTTGCACAAGTAATTAGATAATATGCAGATGTTACTATTATGATTATAGAAACATCCCCGGCTGGGGTGCTTTCTGTGCAGAGTCTGCATGTCCTCTTTGTGGTTGCGTGGGTTTTCCTCCGGGTGCTCCGGTTTCCTCTACATCCCAAAGACAATGCTCTAGGTGGATTGGACACTCTAAATTGGCCCTATGCGTGAGTGCGTCTTCTGTGGAAGGTTAGGCACCGGGCTGGCAAATCGACACAGTAAAACTCCACTGCCAATCATGAGCGGACAGGTGATCCACTGTGGCGACCCCTAACCGAGAAAAGCGGAAAGAAGAAGAAGGTTCATAAGTTCATAGGAGGTTACTAGGCTAATGGCCTACAGCCTTTACAAGCCTAGCTGCGTAATAATCTGAGTACCCTTATTGACCATAGTTAGATGGCCGTTAGAAGAGGGATTCTGTGATCAGCACTGACTACTCATGTCCATGAAGGACACAGGTGCCACCCCTGGAGTGAGTATACAGTCACCCATCCAGTTGTCAAGGTTGCTCTTGAATAGGGTCATTGAGGAGCTTTTCTTCACATGGAGTGAGAGCTTATTCCAGAGGAGCGGCAGTTACTGGGATATAGATCTGTATCTCCAGTATGTTCTGTTAATGTCACAGGCTGGGTTGAGATCCCTAGAGTGAATTATTCTTGTCCCATTTAATTTGCGGATGTGCAGCATTTCCATTAGGTCAGGGTCTAAGACTGCTCTGTAGGTCAGGCACAGATCACCTCTCAATAGTCTGTATGATATAGAGTTCAGTGACAGGGCTTTCAGTCTTTCCATGTATGTCATGTTTTGTATGCCTTGGATTCTGTTGGTTAGAAACCTATGTGGTCTCTCCAGTTGTTGCAGGTGTCTGGTGAGGTACATACAGAAGGGAGCATTGTACTCAATTTGTGGTCTGATGAGGGTCAAGTACAGAAGAGCTATAACCTCCTTCATCTTGGATGCGATGCCCTTATTTATGAGATGCGCAATGTAGAATGCTTTTATTACCACTATGGACACATGGTGATCGAAGTTGAGATTGCTGTTAACCTGTGTTCCCAAGTCTTGCACCACTGAGTTTGAGCTTAGAGAGGTGCTATCTATATCTTAATTAGCAGGGGCTTCTACTTTGCCAAGGGGTTAATGAGACTTTTTTACGTTAAGTTTTAGTATGCAAGTTTGGCACCAATCATTTTCTGTGTCACCTCTTTCTGTAATATGTTAACATTGTTGGGGGACTCCATGATTGACAACTATTAATATCTGTCCCTAACCATAGTAGACAGACCTAAACTATCAGTGTGACTTTTGATCCTATTCATTCAGTCTTTCCAATCCAATTTATGGGTCTTTTGAGTCTCTTGTTGGATTTGATCAAGTAAAACTAGTGTTTTAACCTCAAGCCCCATTAAGAATTCTTTTTGTCAGCATGGTGTAGTGGACAAGGTAATTTCCGATCTCATTTGCCACAATCGAGAAAAGATTTGGATTCCAACTCAATATACATGTAATTTATCCTCCTCACTTATTTCTGCTTTAAATTACAAATAAAGGTTTTACAAAAATCTGTTACTCTTCTTTGTACTGCCTTCTTGTGTACTGCTGACTACTTCTGCATTTAGCCCCTTTTTCTCTTCAACTGCTTTTGGTGTCGGGCATTTTTCAACAGTCAAAAAAATAAATAAATAAATAAACACATCTAAGTGGTACAGTAAGCATTTATTTCTTCTAAAATGTTTTATAGATATATATGTAACTGGAATACATTGATTATAGTTTGTCAGTGTCTTGATAATTTCATTAATACTGCTGATGTTGTTGAAGAGATGTGCTTTTTCAATATGGGCAAGAATGAAGAAAAAAGTTTTTGAAAGTGTCAGAAATGTGGTCACAAAATCCTTCCCCAGGGCACTCATGAGCTGTGTGTAGTGTGCTTGGGATTGGACCATTTATCGGAGGATTGCTTCATATGTAAAGCCTCTGAGCTCAGAGCACTGTCAGACCACCGGACTAAGCTTATAATTCAGGGACTGCTGTGCCCTAGATACATAGATTGCTAAATCTAGGAAACCTTCCGAAAACCACAGGTTTAAAGAATCTTACTCCAGAAAAAGGTATACAGAGGCATCAGAATCCTTTCCAGTTATGAAGATTTTCAGATCATGAATGTCTTTGGATCTGAAGATTTCCACTTCAGAAGCAGCTTCAGCATTGGCACCGACACATACTCCTCCATCAGCTCTGCAGTTGTTACAGCCAGTTGTGATACAGGGCAAGTTACCTAAGAAGCTCTTAATCAGAATTTCATCTGAGAGGGAACTGCCTAGTGTTCCTTCTTGGCCATCTTCCACTTAATCATTTATGTCCTCCAGGTCCTCTAAAAGTACTTCTGAGACAGATTTGGATCACTTGACGAGGACCTTCCCATCATAAAAGAAAGTACTTCTGAGGCAAATTTGTATTGCTTGCTGAGGGCCTTTTACTGAAGACTCAGACTGAGATGGCAGTCTTGCCATCCCGGCACCGATGCTCTTGGATCTAGTCCTGCACCCAAGGTCTTTTCCCTCAGTGGGGACTACAGGACCTGATTTACCATTCAAAGTCCATGATCCAATTTAGTCAACTCCAAGAATGTCGGAGCCTTGACTGCCCCAAGACCATCAACTGGATGCCTTGGTGTTTGGCTCTTTCATCAGAGCTGTCTCACATGTCACCATTGTCTGTGTTGGAGATGTCTGCTTTTAAGTCCTTGGCTCCAATGTCATCCTTGAAGTCATCAACACTTGCTTCTCTGGGGATGCCCTCTTTGGTTCTGCCCATTCTCCTGTGAGACAAATGGACCTGGTCACAGAAGCATTGTGCTGTGATCCTGTAGAAGTTGATGCAGCATTCCAGATTACAGGAAGGATAATTTCATCTCCTTTGGGAATGGACACACACATCTCCATCAGATCGGTTTCACCCTGTGACTCCTACTCCTTCTTGTCTCAGTACTGTCATGCATATGTGGATCAAGGTTGAGAGTCGGTCCTCAAAGTTACTGCTCAACAGCAAGAGGAATCCTGTGAAGACCGGGGACATATTCACCCCCCCCCATGTTTCAGGAAAGAGGATGTGTAAAAAGAGACACACAGACTCCCATCAGAGACTGTCACATCTGACACTGACTCAGATGATAAGTGAGGGAGCCCACCAATTGCTCCCAAAGATGCCACCTTTGATGAGATCTCAGAACTTGTGCAGTAGAGGGGATTTTGGCCCACTGACCTTCTCCTCTCAGGATGAAGAGGTTCTCTTTGAGGTCTACAACTTGACACTGTCTACCTCTTGGCTGGTCCCTGCAACAGGTAAGTTAATAGATCAGGTCATGGCAGGAACCAATGCATGCAGATGTGTGACTCAGGTCCCCAAGGACAGAATGCATTGAGCCAAAAGTCCTGATTTTGACTTCATCATCTCAGCAGCAACTACAAAGGAGCTGACCGATAACACAGCCACTGTACATCCCCCTAACAAGGACTGAAGGGCTGTGACTAAGCTGTGTAATGAGTGTATTCTTTGGTCACCTTTGCACTCAGAGAGCTGAACTACACCACTCACATGAATCATTTTCAGAAGAATCTGGTGCAACAAGTTCTCACCTCTCTGAGAAGGATCTGAACATCTGATTCAAGGAAGCAGTTGGAAATGCCTGTGAGCATGATGATTATCATTTCAAACTCCTTCCAGTAGCTCATGCATAATACAGACCATGGAGTGGCTTTGGCAGCTGGAGCAGGAGTTGCCATGAGATGTCAGGACTGACTGTGCCTGTGTGATTTCATGATTTCATGGACAGCTTTAAAACATCCTTTGCAAATGCCCATTTTGATGGATCTTCATTGTTTGGTACTTCTGTGCAAGAAAAAATGCAGAAGTGTGAACAGAACAGCAAAACACTTTCTGCCAATAGAGTAAGATTTGAGACACAAGAGATATTGTATATCAGGAACCAAAAGGGCCCAAAGTTACTGTGGTTTAGAAAATCCAAGCAGCAGCCATTCAAAACACTTTCTGATAGGACAGGCCAAGGCAGAGGCAGCCCTTTTGATTGACATGGCCCAGAGGCTGAGGGGGTCCCTACAACCAGAGATTTCATGGGCCCTTTTCCTGACAGGCAGCCTCACTATCCTTAGAGGTTTGCCAGGTTGCTCTCCTCTGGGTGCAGTCAGATGTCATTTATCTGCTGTCCTGCATAGATGGCCATCACTGAAAACAGATGGGTAGGAGGGGATAGTCCAGTGGCTGTTCAGTACTCTTTTCCTGGTTTCCTCAATCCAAAATGCTGCTTCCAAACATACCACCCCATCAGTTAGAGGTGGAAAAAAGGGAATAGTCTCCTTGCTTCAAAAAAGAGCCATCCAAGATGTCCCACCAGACCAGGCAGGGTCAGGATTTTTCTCCAGAGTCTTTTGATCTCATTTTGGACCTAAGTAAACTAAACAGCTATGTTAAAAAGATTCAATTCAGGATGGTCACGATGTACTCAATTTTACCTTGACTTGGGGCAAATGATAGGATTTGCTTAGTAGAGCTTCAGGATGCCTACCTCCACATCAAGATAACTAAAGCGTTTCTGAGATACTTGCACTTCCATCTCAGAACCAGTCACTTTCAGTTCAGAGCTCTGCCTTTGATCTCACCACAGCCCGCCCTGTGCTCAACAGGTGCATTATGGTCACATCAGCTCACCTATGTAGCATAGCAGTTTTGTAGATGTCACTCCATTTTTTGAGATATCTGCTTAAATAAAATTTATATGCATATCTGTTTATTTAATGGACAAATAAATGTAAATAACTGCAAAGCAGTGCTGGTTAGAAACCAACTCTTGGTGCATCGTTTTTGCAGCATTGTGTATTCTTTAATTTTATGCCTTGGACTAGTGTGTAAACACCTTCTGGTACAAGTTATTTACATGATTTTTAACATATGGCATATATTCATCATATTTCTGGAAAATAAATCACCATTTTCTCCAGTACCAAGTACACCATTTGTATGAGGTTCTGTTCATGAGCTCTATGTTGACCGGACGTATGAAATGCTGTTTTACAATGCATTCTGTTGTACAATGCCTGATCTGTCGACAGAAACATATGATATTTACACAAATATGCATGTTGCATTACTAAACAAGTATAAATATCTGTAGATTGGTTGCAGGCAAGACAGCAGGTATCAGTGACATTTTATGTAGCACTGTGTAAGCTGTCATTTGATACCATAAAGCACCACATGTACTCTTGTCAGTGTGAAATTATTAATGGAAATATTAACATGGCACATATTCATAATTTGGCACAAAAAGAAATCGTACTTTATTTGCTGACTGCTGCACTGGGTCAGCGGACATTTCTGATCAATGTGCTCAACTTTTCTGTGAAATGCTTACTATGAGGGCACTGCCTGAGATATTAGCACAACATATTCAGATATGCATAAATATCATATTTATTGCTAAACAAGTAAAAATATCTGTGAAGTGATAGTAGTTAGACATCAGGTAGGAGTGGGAAGTGTCCCAGCACTATGTAGGGCTGGATTCAGTAAACCCTACTTGGCTCGCTGTAACTGTGCTTGTGTCATGGTGTGACACACAATAGCGTGCTGATTGGTATTTAGTAAATGGCTCTACATGAAGTGTAGAGCCGCACAAACCGGATAAACAACATGGCTTAGTGCATAAACGGCTGAATTATATGCTAATCAATCAATCCAAGATGTCAGAGCTATTCAGCAAGCTATAATGTAATCATTTACACCTTTTGCATCCATTTGCCCTGTACTTCAAAACCTATTGGAATACAGCCACAGAAACTACACTGGAAAGAAAGAAAGAAAGAATGTTAAGGGCTGATGCTACTCTTGTTCATATGTGTATGTGCAATAGACTGAAGTCGATGCTGCTTATGCTGCTGATAGGCCTCAGGCAAGGACAAGAAGGGTGTTTTGACCCCGTTTAACTATTCATGGTCTGCATCAAGTGGAAATAGTAGCGTGAAACTGAGTGGATAGAGACACACTCCAGGAATTCTACAGCCTCTGTCGATGTTCTTCGTGTTTCACTGTTGCAATCTTCACATTTGGGTTATCCCTGCCAGGGTAGCCCTTGGCCGGCCCGAATAAAAGAGGCTTAGTATTTGTGCGTCAGCTGCTGTCACTTCAGGACTGACGTCAGGTCGTCAGTAGTATAAAGTAAG
Source organism: Protopterus annectens (assembly GCF_019279795.1). Taxonomy (NCBI): domain Eukaryota; kingdom Metazoa; phylum Chordata; order Ceratodontiformes; family Protopteridae; genus Protopterus; species Protopterus annectens. The sequence continues at coordinate 344,486,568 of NC_056735.1, forward strand.
GCAGCTGATGCCATTACATCAGTCTTTCTTGCCATGGAGCCCGAAGCAGAAGCATTTCACATGAGTGCCGGTCGGCCGCTACCTAAGTTTCACCTACCGAATTGAAGGTGAAGTCTTCTAAAGATAAGTACCACATTGAGGATCCTTTTTTCTTGCACTAACCGATGTCAGAAAAAGTTAATAATTGTCTCCCCTGTGGAAAGCAAGTTCCACACCAAGACTTCCATTCTTACTGCATCACTTGCTTAGGCCCAGACCACGATGTCCCCTGTTGTCGCTTCTATGCTTTGTTCAACGCCAGAACCATCCATCATCGGGCCCTTATTGTAGCCAGATATTTTCGCTTACAGTCCTCGAATTCTGATATGGCTTCGGTAAGCCATCCGATAGCAGATCTTCCAAAAAAACATAAAGATAAAGACAGAGACAGACCGCACAGGTCCAAACCTACCAACGATGTTTCCATTGAGTTAGTCGTCAGTTCTCCGATTGTCAGTGAGGCACATTCACAGCCCCTGATGCCTGCTTCTGTGGATTTTCAGGCCGCTACTGAGACCCTTTTGGAGTCTGGTATGCCACAAAACTCTTCTTCGATTAAAGATCCTGCGGTCGTCTCTACCTTGGATGGGTCCGGAGCCACTGAGCAGGCTTCCGAGAAAGCCCTTTGCACTACCGATTCTCAACACAAACCGACGTCTTCTTTCATGACTACCATTTTTTCTAAAACAACCGAGTTTCATAAGCCCAGGGTACGAACCACATCCAAGAAACTGATCACCCACTCTCAGGAACCTGCTTCCATGCCTCAGTCACAGATGCTTAAAATGGCAGAAGACCTTATCATGCTGATCAGGGGAAGCCAAGCTACCCCCTCCAAAAGGAAAAGAGATCTGTCCCCTGTAGTTCTGTCTGAACAAAGTCAGATGACTCTGATGCTTCTGAATATGAAGACATGCAACCCCTCTCTACTTATGAGGATTCTGATGCAGAGGATTTCATCCCTTCAGCCTCTCCCCCAGAGGAATTTTCCTTTGGGGAAACCCTGCATACCTTAAGGGAGCATTTCCAATGGGAAAGTCAAGACTACCCTCAGTCTAAAAAGAGACTCAGGGAATTCCTAGATCTTCCACAGCGCAGACCCTTGGCCATCCCCTCAGTCAAGGATGTTGTGGAGGATGTTTTCCTGGAATCCAGCTTGACTCCTGACATCCTCCCTCCTATGCCCAGAAAAACAGACAGGTACTATAGAGTCCCTGACTCGCACAAATTTTTAAAAAAAATCCTACTGCTGACCCTGAGGTAATTTCTCAATGGCCTAAAGGCATTAAAGCAACCTCTGCTAAGAATCTCACCCCTCAGATAGGGATTCTCGAGCACTATGCAGATGGGGTAAAAAAGTGTACACCTCAGCTACTCTTGCTATTAGGGAACTAAATTTTCAGTTCCATATGCTAACATTTCAGCAACATACCCTAGAACACCTCAAACAAAAATGTCTTCCTTTCCTGCTTGGGCAGAATCTAAAGAATTACAAGAGTTAATGCATTCTGCAACTCAAGTAACTAAACACACCTTGCACTGTGGTTTTGATGTCCTAGAAGCTTCTTGCAGGGTAGTAGTCACTGGATCTGTCATTAAAAGGCATGTATGGCTTAAGGAACCGCCCCTGCCAGACCATGTCAAATCTAAACTGTTGGATGCCCCCTGCACAAATACAACTTATTTGGCACTAAGGCAGAAGAGGTCTTAAAAAGATGGAAGAAAAATCAAAATCTATGCAAACAGTTAAGAATTTCTTACAGGTCCAACCACCCAGGTTCAGCAGGCATTGTCCCACCAAACACTGGTCCTTTCCTGCTCCCTCCAAGCCAGACCAGCATAGGCCCTGAGGAACCAGACATCCAGACAGCAGCCACAGAGAATGCAGCGATCTAAGCAGTGGACTACCTCCACTTCAAAACCAGAGCATTCTAAGCCACACCCTTATGGTAAGAACTAACAATAACTCACCTCCCCCACCCCCTCCATCTGCCCACCTTCAATTACCCCTAGGAGGAAAACTCTCCTTTCACGCAAGCACCTGGGCCACCATTAATAACGACAACTGGGTTCTGACCATAGTGTCTCAGGGATACAAATTTTCCTTCCACACTCTTCCAACCCCAAAAGGGTTCCCAGATCTTCCTCCAAACCAGTGGGCAGGGGCTCAAAAGCAAATCCTTTCCCTGCTTTCTATGAGGGCAGTGTAGAGCATGTTCCTGCAGAACAGGTAGGCCAAGGTTTCTACTCCAGACTTTTTTTGGTGCCCAGAAAAGAGGGCACCTGGCACCCCATCCTTGATCCATCCATTCAAAACACCTTCCTGGTGATCCCAAAATTCAAAATGCTCACCCTCCAGCAGCTGTTACCCATGCTGTCCAAGGACGCTTGGCTAGCCACCCTGGATCTAAATGAGGCCTAACACCACATTTCTATCAGGGAATCATGCGAGAAATATCTCCATTTCAGGGCAGGATCTCAACACTTTAAGTTCTCTGTGCTTCCCTTTGGCTTATCTACTGCTCCCAGAGTTTTCACAAAATGTTTGGGTTTGGCCATTGCCTTTTGCAGACAAAGGAATATCCAGATTTACCCATACTTAGATGACTGCCTTATTCAGACAGACAGCCAGGAAAAGCTGCTCAAGCACCTGGTCTTTGTAAAGACCCTACTAACCTCCCTAGGGTACACAATCAATGAAAAGAAATCCAAACTGGTGCCCACCCAAAGGATTATCTTCCTGGGAGCAAGCCTGGATACAGCATCCCAGATGGCATTCCTTACACCAGAAAAACTAATTTTCCTGACAACCTATTTCTCTGAACTAGGTAAAAAAACTTTCTTACACTGTGAAGGACACCAATGAGGAAGAGAAAAGGCAAACACTACTAAAAACTCCTGATGTCCACCACGGCAGTAAAACGTAATGGTAAAATCAAAACTTTAATGAAAAGAATATAACATAAAATAAGCAGTCCTCAGTCTTCCGATAAGCGCTTTCGGCAAATAAGCCTTTCTCAGATTGTATAAAAAGGACCGTTCAGCTTTTGTATTTATAAGGCATCACAGCCATTCCTCATTTAGTTCTCTGACACGCCCTTGTTGCAATTTTGCAACAAGGGCATGTCAGAGAACTAAATGAGGAATGGCTGTGATGCCTTATAAATACAAAAGCTGAACAGTCCTTTTTATACGATCTGAGGAAGGCTTATTTGCCAAAAACGCTTATCGGAAGACTGAGGACTGCTTATTTTATGTTATATTCTTTTCATTAAAGTTTTGATTTTACTATTACGTTTTACTGCTGTGGTGGACATCAGGAGTTTTTAGTAGTATTTCTCTGAACTAGCCACCAGGCCCCAGTTATCTGCAAGCTCTGGGGTTCATGGCATCTTGCATACTACTCATTCCATATCCCAGACTGCATATGAGGAAACTTCAGTGGTACCTATAAAGCCGTTGGTGTCAACACTCTCAAGATCTGGAAACTCTTATACCTATAATTCCTTGCCTCAGAAAAGATTTTATTTGGTGGGCAACAGCATGCTCCCACAACAAGGGACTGCGTTTCTCACCACCGCTGCTGCCCAGATCCTCACCACAGAAGCATCAGACTATGCTTGGGGTGCACACCTGGATGGTAGGTGCATTGAATTAGGTTCTAGATGTTATCGGTGAGACCAGACACCCTAACACTAGAAAGTCTTATGCTGACAAATGGAAAAGGTTCTGCACCTTGAGCCAATATGGCACAGCCCTCCCTCCCTGCCAATGGAGCCCGCAGCAAGCCCCTCTGCACATCAGCCAAAAAGAGGTGATGGCTGTCCAGCACACCTTGATAGCTTTCAAACCCCTTCTCTCCCAGGGGCTCTCCTGATCAAAACCAACAACACCACTGTGATGTGGTATATCAACAAGCAGGGAGGGACTCACTCCTACCCTCTATGCAGGCTGGCCACGACTCTTTGGCACACAGTCTCTGCCATCCAAATGCACCTGTTAGCACAATTTCTACCAGTCTCTCTCAACTCTCTGGCAGACCAATTAAGCAGAAGTCTTCTGGACCCACACGAGTGGCAGCTCAACATAAGAACCTTCACCCTAATAACTCAGAAATGGGGCACTCGAAGGTCGACCTCTTTGCCTCCCACACCAGCCATCAGCTCAGCAAATTCTGCACTAGGGCGCATCACTGCACGGCTTGAAAAGTAGATGCCCTATCCTTCCCCTGGGTCAGTCTATCGGTTTAGGCCTTTCCTCCACTACTTCTCATCCCCAGGGTACTGCTCAAAATAAAGGAGGAAAAACCAAGGACAATTCTTATAGCTCCAGACTGGCCTCGCCAGCACTGGTACCCCTTGCTGCTTAGCCCATCACCACTGCCACCATGGCATCTTCCTCAGCGTCCAAACCTCGTGGCTCAGAGGGAAGGGGAATTCATGCATTCTCAACCGCAGACACTCGTTTTGGCAGCTTGGCTTATTCCCTAACCCTGAATCAAACTGCCAACCTCAGTAACCAGGTTCTAGATGTTATCCGTGAGGCCAGACACCCTAGCACTAGAAAGTCTTATGCTGACAAATGGAAAAGGTTCTGCACCTTGATCCAGGCTAAATGAGCCAATATGGCACAGCCCTCCCTCCCTGTCATCCTGGATTACTTAGCTGATCTACTACACAGTGGCTTCTCTTTCTCCTCTATAAATCTTAATGCCTCTGCTTTTTCTGCTCATTTTCCCACTGAGCAGCCCCTTTTCTCACACCCTTTGATCTAACAGTTCCTAAGCGGGGTTAGCAACTTGAGGCCACCCAGAAGGGCACCCACCCCAGCTTGGGACCTTAACTATGTTTTGGAAAAGCTCACCCTGCCCCCTTTCAAACCAGCTTCTTCTGCAGAGCTAAAACTTCTCTCCTAGAATACAGCATTCCTTCTGGCCATCACTTCAGCCAGAACAGTCTCCGAGCTGCAAGCGCTCATGGCTGTGGAACCCTTCATCATCTTCCATGCTGACAGGGTATCCCTCAGAACAAATCCATCCTTCATGCCCAAGGTGGTGTCCAGTGTGAATGCACTCGAATATCTACATTTACGTTGTGTACACAACTGTATTTTCACATCTGATACCAAGGGCAAGCCGAGATGAACCAACACCTGTGGAGACCGTGGTATGTGTAGCACTTAGAATTTTAACTACAGAAACCTTTCAGAGACCAACAGGGAACATTCTAGGGGTGTCACAGGCATCATCATCCATTCTACACCAATTCCTGAATGCTATGGTAGAGCATGCCAGTGACTATATATATATTTCCTCCATACCCCCAAGACAGAGCTAGAACTATACAGATGTTCTACCCTGTAGCACACTTCCCTGAAGTCTTGAGTTCTATAGACTGCACCAACACTGAGATCAAATCATCACACAGGGAACAGGGAAGGGTCTACCTAGCAACAGAAAATGGTTACACTCCATTAACTGCCAGGTCCTGTGTAATGCTATGGGAATCATCCTGAATGTGTGTGTTGGCAACCACAGTCAGTTACCACAACTCCCATATCTGGCGTACCTCACAGCTCATGTCCCACACGGCCTTTTACTAGGGGATGCAGGGGATGCATTGGAACCATGGCTGATGGCTCCCATCAGAAATGCACACACATTCACAGAGGAATGCTGTAATGAGGCACATGCTCAGACAAGAAACATCTTGATCTGCTGAAATCTCGGTTTTGGAGCCTAGATACATCAGGGCAACCCTGCAGTATAATCACTTTACTTGTACCGAAATGATTACAGTCTGTGGTGTCCTATACAATCCTGCACAAACAGCTGTTGCAGGAATACCAGGAGCACTCATTCTGCCAACACTGGCAGGGTCACCACATCCACATCCAGATGAGGATTCAGAGGGGGACTTCTGAACTGCTGTGTGTTTAGGTAGATGTAGTGTGCACAATATGCCCTTACCCTGGCCAATAGGCAACAGATAGTGCACATGCTGACCACATAAGGGGCATACCCTTTATCATATGCACATATATAGAATAAAATTAAAGCCAGGCAATGCTGACAACCTTTACTTCTCCTTGTAATGGCTGGAACTGCTAGCATCAGACAGTGTCAGTCCTGAATGGCAACAGTTGTAACTGCAGGACTGTCAGGGTAAGTGTGGAACCTGTAATAGAAAAATGAATGTGTAAGAATATAAATGAATGTCAGATACATGCATAACTGTCACTTGTAAATGTAACTAAGTAGAATGTGTGTGAGTTGTCCGGCAGTGCCATCAATATCTGACATGACTGACATCTGTAACATATACTTATGCATTTACCAAATAACCTGCACAGCTGAAATACCCTCTATAAAAAGCAGTCCACAATGTACTTATTCCTACAGTCTCTCAAGTTTCTAGCTAAATGGTTACCTTTTTATAGTGTAGATTCAGCCCTCTGCGTACTCTGAAGATGCTAATGAGATGTGAACTCATTAGAATTGCTGAATACTAACTAAACTTTTGACTTTGTGTTGCAGATGTAAACATAGTGTAGGCTCTTCACCATTCTTAGGTGTTAATGGCTTGCAACTGTGAATGATTAGTCTGACTGAATCGAAATATAGTAATTCACAGACACCCTTCCCTGAAATGGTTGTCAGTGAGGATACCCTTACAAAGTGTGGAACTAACTGCAGTGAGCTTTTAAACAAAACCAAACACCCCACATGTATATTTATGTGGCATAATAGCACAGTTTCTTGCCTTTGCTGAAAACTGTTGTTCACTGTCATGTATTTTTATCGCACCTTGAAAGAAAAATGAGAGGATATGCCCTAGAGATTACATGTCTGATAGTAAAGCAGAAATTGGAAGAATTTCCATAATACAAAGAGAAGACAGAACTGCAATTTTACAAACATATTCATAAATATTGTGTGGTCACTCATTCCACTAAATGTTATCTACATATGTACAGTTAACTGAGAATGTCCAACCATATGAATTTTTAATACTTGATATGAAATGTGAATTGCTTGATTGCTTGTTATTTGACTGCTATTGCAAAGCTATGTCTGTGCAAAGAGAGATAACCCACTAAAACTGTGTTGTGTAAGTGCAGTAGTGTGATGGCTCAAATCCAGAACTGTCTAATTGTTTAACCTTTGCTTCCCTTTTATTTATCTTTTTTTTTTCTTTACCATGTGTGTAGCAGATGGCATAGCAGAAACATGGTTCACTACTTAAGGAAAAAGGGAAAATTTTAATTTTAATCGTTAATCGCATATAGAGTGCAAACATGTTTAGCAGCATTGTGTGGTGGTCATCACCGTAGATGTTAATGACTGCAGAAATTCCACCTGTTAGCTGATGGTTTCTGTGGCACAAGGTATAAATATGGTAACCTAAAAAAGGGACAACAGATGTAATGCAGGGTTTGAGTCCCACAGCAGATATTTTTAGTGTGGGGGGCATAATGAGAACTTACTCAAGTAATATATGTTCACTATTGCTTTTTTCCATGGCATCATTATATTTCAGATCTCCCACATCTTCCTCAAATAGATTTACATAGATATATTAATTATTGTCATTCCACTCTATATCTCCTATTTTTATCTCATGTAATTTGTGCTACAGAGCAGGGCATATTCTGATGGAGAAGACACATCATACAAACACACCACAAGGATGTTTGTGAATGTGCCAGGACAGTACCTCCTACATCCTCTACAGCCCTGTATCTGTCATCATCTCCTCTGTGTCATCAGAATATACTGTAACATCTTTACCAGGCTAATGGATGAAATGTTCTTCTGATATGATGTGAAAGCTGCCCTTACTGTGAAGAAGCATACTGCACACAATTTTCAGGCTGTCTGGCCCTACAGAAATATCTGCCAAGTCATACTAATGATGTACCACCCCTTGTCATTTGTAGCAAGCTGTTCATGCAGTTAACTTGTGATTTGCAGTGAAGCCTGTAAAACAGCTACTAGTTGTAGAAATGGGTTCCTGTTAGAACTCCAAATGCTTGAAATGTCGAATGTCATATGGATGACACCATATGATTGACATTTCAAGAGTTCAAAGGTTAAATGTAATGGCACCGTTCGGTGCAGAATGGGAGAATTTCTGTTTTCTGCACTGAAGTGCGATCTCGGAGTTGGTATATTTAAGTGGGGGGGGGTGTGGCTTGCCCCCCTGCCTGCACCATTAAGGTAATTTGTTTTGTTTGTTTTATTATATATTCGAACTTTTAAACTTCGATCATATGTTGTTGAACATATGGGATTTGAAGTTTCGAAAGTTTGAATATATAATATAGACCCGTAGAAGTGTATTGAGGTAGGCATTACTAATACAACTTGGGGAAGGCACATAGTTTAGTGTAGTCATTGATAGTCACATTTGCAGTCCTGATCACATTTACTTAGCTAATGACATCCTGACACCATTTGTAAAAAAAAAGAGAATCATCTGAATTTGAACCCTGGTTCACCCAAGTTTGCATGGTGCTTAACGTCATGCACTATTATGTTGCTGTTCACAAGGTATTATACAGGTGTTCCTCAGCAGCATTATGTGACTGTCAGCAGTTTTGTCATTAACTGTTCTTCATGAACCGCATCCACTTCAGTTGTAACGTGTCCATATATGTGGTGCCAGGGCCCACACTCACACATTTCCTCTGATAAACATATAGGCATATGTACAACTGCTGTACTGATGTAAAATAGGTAGAGTTATACGGCTGTGTTAACATTTCCACTGTGTTGCATGTGATTCATACCCAAGGATTTATTGGGAGATGATGTACAGTTGTAGCAAAGGGACAGAGGTTTATATCAGTCCGTCGAAACGGCTGAGTATCGACTACCAGATGTTCTGTAAAGTTTGAACACTGGTAATCGCAAAGCCATGGCCCACTGAATTCTTTCCCAGGGAAAGAATTCGGTGGGCTGTTTCTGTGGCTTCGCGAGCATCAGGACTGTGGTGGGAAGTTACAGGGCGGGTTCAGGTAAGTGTGCGATTGTTAGGGTTAGGGCACAGGTTAGGTGAGTTAGGGTTAGGGTACGGGTGAAGTGGGTGTGCGATAGTGAAAGACTTTAGGGTTAGGGCGGGATAGTTGGGTTAGGGCACGGGTCAGGTGAGTGTGCGATAGTGACGGACCTTAGGGTTAAGGTTTGGGTTAAGGTAAGTGGATAGGTAGTAATGTATGTATAATTTAGTGTAGGGTTAGATATAGGATTTTGAGTGTATGTGTGGATTGATGTTATTTTGGTGTGTTTGTGTTGCGTGTGTGTTTCTTGGAATAGTGATTTTTTTTCCCTGGGAAAAAAAATCACTGTTTTAAGACTTCAATGTTTTTGCAGTTAGTGGTTTGAAGTTCGAACATATGGTGTTCGAACTTCAGACATTTCGATGAACTGATATAGACCCAGGGACAGCTGTAGTTTGACTGTACTGCATCACAGATGTACCACTACATCACATCAGTATTACCATTTGATAATTTGCATGAACACATATGGATGTATGTCATGATTTCATGGCAGTATAATATTTTGACTGGTAATTTCAGGGAGACTGTGATCATGTGGCACATGTTGAGGTTTGATATGTACTTGTAGAGTGTGCTCCATGTATTGTTTAGCATGTGCACAATATTACAGTGCAGCTTCCTCAGTCATTGACAGTTTACTTTGCAGTGCTGTAACTTCTGTGCACATGGACATAGTGGATGCATTGCTATCAGTCTCACATACTGCTGTACCATTCACTATCATGGATCATTTCTTAATTCACACATTATTGCTGATGCTATCCACTGCTATTACATGTGGTACATGCATTCAATACCGAGCTCTGTGTAGGGAATCCACTCATAATAGTGTGGTGTTTGTATGTGTTATCTGTATGGCTAATGCCTATGTCAGGCAGGGATGCTTTCATTAAATGTATCACATTTGGCACAGTAGGCTCCCACATCTGGTAAGCCATACAGAACTATTCTCCGGGATGCATACCTATTAGGATTTGACAGTGCAGACTTCCCTTCAAGGCATTCTACTGGATGCATGAGTGATGCAACTTTATATTTTGCAACCAGTAAATACACAGCTCAGTGACAACATTGCTGGCATGGGTTTGATTCTTGCAGAGGAGATTGTGGCTTATGTGTCATGTAAGCTTCTCAACTGGCCAGGATTTCAACTCCAGGTTTAACAAAGTTCTTCTTAACCCCTCTAAAAAGTGGTCGTTTTTGAGGAATGGATGGTGAATTCCACTTAATAAAATACTGACAATCATTACAGTTGTGCACGTCTATTTCTGCAGAACTTGTATAAGTTGCAATCACATATTCTGTCAATGCCGCAGTTAATGGTAATAATACTTGACAGGTGTCCATGATTGTTCCTGTTTCTTTCTACATTTGTTCAGGAGTCTGTTGCTACATGTCCTTGATTGGTTGAGAGCTATGGTGACATGTCAGTCATATTCAGACAAGACAGTTTGCAGATCTTCAAAGTTTGCACATACCCCTATTGTATATACTGTCCTTGCTAAATGTCCTCCCCAGTGAGCATGTCAGTGATGTTTATATCACATCCATTTACCTCCATTGACATCTAACCTTTTGTGAGTTTCACATATATACTATTGTGTGTTTATGTCATAATATGCTTGCTCAGGAGGTGTAAACAGCAGAAGATACTGTGCTATCTGATGACTTGTCTTGGAAGTGTACATACATTGACATATCATATCTTGGGGACATTTCCATATTTACCATGGCCTCTTTCTCTTTATTCATTCCTATCATTCATCATGTGCACATTTTTATCAGCACACTTTCCCTGACCAGTGTACCTTTCCTTGTAGTTGTCCTTGCCATTTACCCTCCCCTCCATTAATTTGTTCTGCAAATAACTGATCTGATGTCATCCGACTTGGCCGCTTTCCAAACTTGAGATTCGAAGCTTGAGCCTCCCCTATCCTACTCACAATGCCTCATTCCCTCAGACTACCTCAGATCTTATTTGCCACTCATCGAGTAAGCATCAAGGTGTCATTGCTCCAAAGCTCCTCCGGTGTTCTTGAGTATTTCTAAAAACTGTGAGTCAGTTTAGTGACATTCTTTACTTGCTTTATCTTCCTCCCCTGTTTTTTCCCTGATAGAGAGCATTTAGCTTTTTGGTTAAGAGTGTCTATTGATGACATTTGTATAGCTGCTACTTGGCCAAATTCCCATACCTTTATTAGACGCTATAAATTAGACATTATTTTTAGAAATAGAACTGCCTTTGGTTCTGCAGTGCTCCGAAATATCCTTCCATGAGGGACACCCTAGGTTATTGTACCTGGGCACTGTGTCCCACATGTTGAGGAACGAATGAAAATGACATCAGATAAAGAAGTTATGTTCTTACCATAACATTCCATCTGTGTTGTCCATTTTCATTCTTCCTCAACCCCCCTCCCCCATCCATGACTACGAAAGACCTGATTGATATGTTTATTGGGACCACAGTTCCTGTTTGAGCTCCTGATTTTTGTATTCTTATGTCTGTATGTATATATATATATATA